>NC_089863.1:9931856-10231856 GCF_036373705.1 Amia ocellicauda
GGGGATGGGCAAAATACTGTTTCAGAGCATTTTCTGCTATGGTTTATCTCCTGTTGAATTTGCTCAGGAATGCCCACATAATGTCTTAACACTACAGTTGCAGTTTTACAGATGCTTGTTCTCTGTAGGTACCACATTTATGCTTGCAATCCACATAGTTCAGGTTTTGTTTTTAGTTTTTTGGGGGGGTATGTTATTTAGGCATATATTTAGGAATTATCCATAAGGCAGCAGAGGGTTACCCTCATTCATAAGAATTGGTAATACATTATTTAATCTGAAACATGGATCATTGGTCATTTCGTCATTAAAACTAACTACAATACCATATATTTAAAAATAAATCACCAATTGTGTAGTTATTTATAATAAAGCATCATAAAACTCTAATGACAAACAGCTTTTGTTAACATTAGGAACCAAAAATGTGGAAACTAGAATCTGCACAATTGTAGTATAGAGCAGCAGACACTTATAGTTAGTACATTTCATAACACATATTGTTCAGTAAGTTATATCATTCTGATTTCTATGTTAGGGGCCAGGTAGGTTCTTTTTTTTTTTTCTTTTTTCAAAATTCTGGCAACGCCCCTGGACACACACACACTACTGTAGATATATATTGGCTACACACACACACTACAGTACAGATACACACACACACTACAATACAGAGATACACACACAAAAAAACTAGAGAGAGAGAGAGAATCAAGGTCTTATATGCCCAAAGTGGAGACAAACCGACCCCAAAAACGACCAGGGGACGTCTGTCAGAGCAGTAACCTGGGACGGTGTTCTGCAGTCTCATCCACACCTGGATACTGGCCTCTCTAACCGAGCACCGGATTCCTTACCAATACTGCTATCACCCCCCTCTCTCTCTCTCTCTCTCTCCCTCTCTCTCTCTCTCTCTCTCTGCTAGATCTAGGAAAATAAACAAACAGCATTGTCCCGTCACTCTTTAAAGTGTCCATCCGACACCAGGACTGCAGGGAACCGGACAACGGTAAATATTGCGGAAAGCACTTTGCATTGTGTGTATCAGTGGTACACGCCGTTAATAATAGTGTGAAGAGGAAATCGGAGATGATGAAGAGTATAGCATACTACCTAGCCTATATTTGTATTGTATTTTTGGCAGACGAAATGGGTGAAGTGAAATGGGAAGTCAGTTTCTTGTCGTTGTTGATGTTTTTGCGGCGGCTCCCAGCCTTTACAATTTAAAATGACGATTCCTGTACATTATTATGATTGTTATTATTCCAGTAGCAGTAATGTGAAGTGGAATAACCCAGTTACAGCAGGAGGTGTTAAGGATCAGGGTTGCCAGATTGGGGGGAATCAAAGCCATGGAGAGGAAAGGATATCAGGCAGGGTGCTGAAGTAAAAAGTGAAGTTTTAAATATGAAGTCTGTGTTTGAACAGTAATGCCGGGCTGCATATAGTATAAAATAAATATATATACCAAAGTGGATAGTAGAAAAAAACATTAATATACCAAAGTGGATATCATATAGCAGAAAAAAAAAATCATACACCAAAATGTATATATCATATGGCACAAAAATATAAATCACATACCAAAGTGCATATGTCATATACCAAAGTGGATATTTCACATAGCAGAGGAAAAAATCATATACAACGTTTACATCGGCTTGTTGAATCAATCTTCTGCTTTCTAGAAAAATGACATAACAAATCCTTTTTTACAGTTACCTTATTTCATATTGTGTATTATTTTATCAAGTTAATATGAATTAATGTGGCATTTAAGGCCCATTTACAATAGTACAGCAATACTGTATGCAACTTGATCTCTAATTAGAGTATTGTGCAAAGGGTGGGAAAGGGGGGAAATTGTCTCTCCCACTAGGGGGATTTTTGGAGTAGCATCTGGCAACCCTGGGCATGGTAGGAGTACAGTCTGTGTGTGGTGTGTGTAGAGAGGGACTTTGCGCGTGTCTCTCTTATCTCCTCAGAGTTTTGTTCCCACGTCTCCTGGCCCGAGCTGACCTGAGGTCCACGGCAGGTCAAGAGATCATGGAGTTCACAGGTGAAGTTTCATCTCACTGCTTTATTTCTATCATTATGATTATTGTGATGATGGTTATCCCACCAGTGAGCTGATGTGCCTGTACAGAGGGGCCACTGTCTTTCACTGGATTATTATTATTGCTGTTATGATGATGATGATGATGATGATGATGATGATGTGAATCTTCCTCTCCAGTCCTATATTAACCTGTGTGTCTCTTCTCCTTGTAGATGCCATCTCCCAGTATGTCTGTAAGTATCTCGTCTTGTGTGTTGTTTCAGTGTTGAACACGCTGCGGTCCGGATCCCACTGGGACACACACACACACACACACACACACACAGATGAGTGGGGTTTATTGCGTGCTGTTATGTGTCTGTGTATATGTGCGTGAGTGAGTTCCCTTTACTGTCTATTTCTGCATGTGTTGGTCTGCATCTTTGTGTCTCTATCAATTAAGTTCAATGCAATTAACACATGGCATTAAACTGGGATGACTAATTGACATCAGGGTTGCCAAAGCATTGACAGAGAGATCCAGTGCTCAGAAACAGGGTGATGGGGAACAATAAATTGAGAAAATATACATCATACTATGTGTGTATGTCTTTCTGTATCTCTTCCTCTCTGTTTTTCACTGAATGACTCACTGCTTCCATCTCTCTACCTCCCGCTCCCTCCCTCTCTCTCTCTCTCTCTCTCTCTCTCTCTCTCTCTCTCTCTCTCTCCTGTTCCTCTCTAGCCTATGGTCCATCTGATCCCCCCCTACTGGAGAAGGAGAGCATAGAGGAGATGGAGTTGAAAAAGGACTGTCCGGAGGATGAGGGACTGGTGAGGTGTACGAGCCGGGATGTGGGTATAAACTGTGAGTCAGGACCGTATATTAAATTCATTAGTGAGTGTGTGCTGGTTTGTGAGTGTGTGTAAATATACAGACGGGTGACAGATTAAAGGAACAACCTGAATAAATGCTAGTGTTTCAATAGGAACAGTGACTCAAGTTACATCTGCATTTAGATCTATGGGAAAGACATCAGTAAATAGGGTTGGAAATTGTGGTAGAAAGCGCACATTCGATGACCATGATGCTCGTGCGTTACTGTGATATGTAAGGACAAACAGAAGAGCAACTCTTTCCCAGGTGACTGAGAATGTCAATGCAGGACGTGATCAGACTGTGTCAGCAAGAACAGTCTGTCAAGAACTACACAGAGAGATATTATAGTAGGGCTGCAGTGCATAAACCCCTCATTACAAAGACAAATGCACATCTGAGAGTTCAGTAGGTGCAAAAACCATAGACACTGGTCTACAGAGATGTGGAAAAAAGTGATCTGTTCAGATGAGTCATCCTTCACCATATTCTGGACAAGTGGGCGAGTGCATGTGTGGGACACCAAGAGAACAGTACAGGCCTGACTGCTGGACCCCTACAGTGAGGGGGTCCGGAGGCTCTGTTATGCTGTGGGGGGCATTTTGCTGGCATGGTTAGGGTCCACTTGTCCCCTTAGAGGGAAGGGTCACTGTAAATCATGACAGAGTTATTCTGAGTGATCACCTTTATCCTATGGTGACACATTTCTCTCCTGATGGGAGTGGTCTCTTCCAGGATGACAATGTCCTCATCCACAGGGCACGAGGGGCACTGAATAGTTTGATGGGTATGAAAATGATGTGAATCATATGCTATGGCCTTCACAGTCACCAGATCTCAACCCAGTTGAACACCTATGGGAGATTTTGGACCGACATGTTAGACAGCGCTCTCCACCACCACCATCAAAACACCAAATGAGGGAATATCTTTTGGAAGAATGATATTCATCCATCCAGTAGAGTCCAGACACTCGTACAATCTGTGCCAAGAGCATTGAAGCTGTTCTGGTGGCTCGTGTAGCTCAACACCTCACTGAGACACTTTATGTTGGTTTTTCCCTTTACTTTGTCCCCCGTCTGTATATACAGCTTTGCTAAAGTATTCAGAACCTTCTTTGGTGTCCCATTTTATTATGTTACAAAATGATGCATATTTGTTTGTAGCTTGGAATATTTTAATTGAAGACTTTTAAGGGTATAACAAGTTCAACAACATAAAAAAATGAAATGTGTTGATTGAAAAAGTATTCAGACCCATCCATGGGCACCTACATTTATTTGAAAGTGGGGCAGAATCCAAACTTGAGCAGGCAGTGTGCAAATTTGATTCCAATGTATTTGCTATATGCATTACTAGCCTTCACTTTAAAGAATCAAATGCACTGCTATCAATTGAGTGTTCATGCATATATGGTATCAACCAAATAAACACGCTGTCTGAGACATCATGAGGTTTTGTTTATTCACACATAGCAATACTAGATGATCATTAAAAAAAATCCTGGTTTCCTCTCAGTATCGAACAACCTGTTTTTAATGCAGCCAAGGACAGCAGTTATCAATTCTTTTCAATCACTTCTCCAACTGACTCGACTCTCTATACCTTATTTTGAATGGGAAAACAGGAAACAGTAATGTTTTTACATGAATGAAGTTAACTTAAATATGCATCTTTACTTTACAATGTCCCCAAAGTATTAGCCCCGCCTGTAAAGCAGCAAGAGAAATCCGTTTTTCTCCCAAGGCTGCTCTGACTAGCTGTGTTTATCATTTTACTGACCACTATGTGTTTGTGGTGACCAGTAATTAAATAAAGCAGTATATGTGTATTTTATTTTTATACTTTATAAATGTTATAATTACGGATCGACAGATATATCGGAGCACTGGCTTTTACAGAAATATCTGTATCGGCACATATTCCACTGATAATGCACTGATATATTTTGCTCTCGATTCCCCGCAATCCTCTTCAGGATAAGCTGTTTCCAAAATGGATGGATGGATGGATGGATGGAGATTACCGTATACTATGTCATAGATTAAACTTTAATTAAATCGCTTTTCAAATTTCACAATAGTAATTAAAATAAAGAAAAACACTAAATGTTCACTGAAGATGTTGACTGGATATGAGCAAACAAAAACTGTTTCCAAATGACAAGCAAGCTCAGACCACAGTAATACATCTAAACAAAATGAGTGAAAAACGCACCTCTCAGACAATGTTGGATAAAACTGAAACTATACATATATAAAATCCTATAAAATCCTATAAAATTCAAATCCTACATCGTGTTTTGCCTGTGATTCATATTCCAATATGTTTAACATATGTTTTAAATAAGTTACACTTGTGTGGTCCGATCCAACAGATGAGCTACTGTAGCTCAAATTGCTGAAAAAGTGAATGCTGGTTCTGATAGAAAGGTGTCAGAACACACAGTGCATCGCAGTTTGTTGCGTATGGGGCTGCGTAGCCACAGACCAGTCAGGGTGCCCATGCTGACCCCTGTCCACTGCCAAAAGCGCCTACAATGGGCACGTGAGCATCAGAACTGGACCACAGAGCAATGGAAGAAGGTGGCCTGGTCTGATGAATGACGAGTTCAAGGTGTTGACTTGGCCTCCAAATTCCCCAGATCTCAATCCAATCGAGCATCTGTGGGATGTGCTGGACAAACAAGTCCGATCCATGGAGGCCCCGCCTCGCAACTTACAGGACTTAAAGTCTGCTAACGTCTTGTTAGATTATGGGAAATTAAATCTCTAAGTAAGAGTCATTCTCTAAAAAGCAACTTATCTGGTCATACCATTGCTATTGATAGCAGGGGAGAGAATCATATATCACATGCTTACATTCGTTTTTGTATAATCATTATCTAATTTACAAATGTACATTCATAGTTAACAGTGACAAAAAATGTGTGGGGTCACAGAGATAGTTTTGCCTCTACTGCATTAAAAGTGTGTGTTGGGGGCAATTGTCCCTTCTGCCTGCGGTGTACACCTACCAACACGTCAACTTGATATTTGATGGATGCACCTTTGGCAGGAATTACATAAGCAAAGTGTTTTTGGGTGAGTCTCTACAGACATTGCACACTGGCTTGGTTGTTTTTGTTGGATTTGCTCAAGCTCCTTGTCAAGTCTTTACACAGATTCTCCATAGGATTCCAATCAAGACTTTACCTGATCAAGGACATTCACTTTCTTATTTTTAATTTATGGAATGTGTGGAGTAGGTTGCATGTATAGCATGTATTAATTCCAACTTCAATATGTCATGACATGTGAGAACTGTGAGAGGGTATTGTATGTGGTCAGTGTCAGGGCATGCAAGTCATATGATTTGAGAATTATAAAGGGGCCATAATATATAGTATAAAATGTCCAAATAGAAATTGGTGGCCTCTGATATCCTCTCATCCCCAGTGACAGAAACCCAGTGTTTATTCAGCAGATAGTGTAAAGCAGGGTGGGGGGGGGGGGGGGGGGGGGACTGGCCTGCTGTGTGAATATAGTTTGATCTCAGTGTCCCTGTGTGTGTCCAGTCTCCCTGCAGGACGGCAAAGGCGGGGGAGAGCTGAGAGTGGTGCTGATAGGAGCCAGTGGGGCCGGGAAGAGTTCTTCGGGCAACACAGTCCTGGGGAGGGTGGCCTTCGCAGCGGGCAGGACGACGACGTGCCAGAAGTATGGGCAAGAGGTGGCAGGGAGACGACTATCCCTGCTGGACACCCCAGACTTTTCCACGTTGTCCCCAGAGCAGGCACAGCATGAGCGGGAGCGGCTGCCGGGGCCCCATGCCATCCTGGCAGTGGTGGCTTTGGACGGGGTGGGGGGACATGGGGGTGCGGAGGCCAGCATGTGCCATCTGATGAAGACGCTGGAGGAGCTCTTCGGGACAGAGGTCTACAGATACAGCATTGTCCTGTTCACACACAGTGAGCAGGAGCGGGGAAGCTCGGCGAGGCTCAGAGAGGAGCACTGCACAGGAGCAGCAGCAGGAGACGTGTGGCACACATTGACGGGCACGGGGGCGGGGGGCAGGAGCCGGCTGCTGCAGAGCTGCGGGAACAGGGCCTGCATCCTGAACAACGGGGACCCCGGCGCGCGGGGGCAAGTGGTGGACCTGCTGGACAGGGTGGTGGCCATGGTGAGAGGAAACACCGGCGCCCACCTCACCTCCACGGAGTACCAGTGCACCGAGGAGAGGATCCGGGAGCGAGAGCAGGCGCTGAGGGATGCCCTGCAGCAGGAGCGCCAGAGGAGACTGGCGGAGGTGGAGGAGTGGCGGCGCAGAGAGGCCCAGCAGCTGGAAGAGACCCTGATGAAGCAGCTAAAGGATGGGAAGGCCTGGCTGAAGGAGCGTGCGGAGAGGGAGGAGGTGGAGCTGCGACGCTTCTACACCGCCAAGCTGAGTGCAGTGAGGGAGGAGGCGGAGGGGCTGGTCCAGGAGACGCTGGCAGTGCCATGACCTGCGCCAGAGCTGCAGGGGTGACCGCACAGCCCCCCCACGGCACACAGCACAGGAGTAGGGATCTTATGAGAGTATACGTCTTTATTATGAGAGGCCGTCTGTGAGGGAGAAACATTTGCGATCTCCTCGATTAAATAATGCCTCGTTTCCTACAGATTGGGGTATTCAAATAAAATGGCGGCTGCAGGAGTTTATAAATTATATAAATTGTGAAATGTACAGCTGGGAAATGTCTCACTTTAGCGGGGGTGTTATATTATGGGGGTTTTATGAATGAATATCCACAACAGAAAATTAACTGTTACTGTTTACAGTTACTGTTTATATCTTGTCAAAAAAAACAAACCATTTATACTATCCATTTGATATTTGATCGTTAATATGAATGCAGTAAAATATTCAAATAAAAGAGGATAAACTTGAGGTTGAACAGAATTCTCACAGTACAGGGAGTGACCAGTAGTTCATCTTTTCTGTTTCCACTGAGATGAGCTCACTTCTATAGGGGAATACAATGAATTATAAAGAAAGATTGCCTTGTGTGATTATGACTTCTGAATATGTCAAGTTATTTCTGTATTTCTGAGATTGTTTCATATGATTGATATTATATTTATTGTGGGCATATTCTATGGAATATATATACACTCACCTAAAGGATTATTAGGAACACCTGTTCAATTTCTCATTAATGCAATTATCTAACCAACCAATCACATGGCAGTTGCTTCAATGTATTTAGGGGTGTGGTCCTGGTCAAGACAATCTCCTGAACTCCAAACTGAATGTCTGAATGGGAAAGAAAGGTGATTTAAGCAATTTTGAGCGTGGCATGGTTGTTGGTGCCAGACGGGCCGGTCTGAGTATTTCACAATCTGCTCAGTTACTGGGATTTTCACGCACAACCATTTCTAGGGTTTACAAAGAATGGTGTGAAAAGGGAAAAACATCCAGTATGCGGCAGTCCTGTGGGAGAAAATGCCTTGTTGATGCTAGAGGTCAGAGGAGAATGGGCCGACTGATTCAAGCTGATAGAAGAGCAACTTTGACTGAAATAACCACTCGTTACAACCGAGGTATGCAGCAAAGCATTTGTGAAGCCACAACACGTACAACCTTGAGGCGGATGGGCTACAACAGCAGAAGACCCCACTGGGTACCACTCATCTCCACTACAAATAGGAAAAAGAGGCTACAATTTGCACAAGCTCACCAAAATTGGACAGTTGAAGACTGGAAAAATGTTGCCTGGTCTGATGAGTCTCGATTTCTGTTGAGACATTCAGATGGTAGAGTCAGAATTTGGCGTAAACAGAATGAGAACATGGATCCATCATGCCTTGTTACCACTGTGCAGGCTGGTAGTGGTGGTGTAATGGTGTGGGGGATGTTTTCTTGGCACACTTTAGGCCCCTTAGTGCCAATTGGGCATCGTTTAAATGCCACGGCCTACCTGAGCATTGTTTCTGACCATGTCCATCCCTTTATGACCACCATGTACCCATCCTCTGATGGCTACTTCCAGCAGGATAATGCACCATGTCACAAAGGTCGAATCATTTCAAATTGGTTTCTTGAACATGACAATGAGTTCACTGTACTAAACTGGCCCCCACAGTCACCAGATCTCAACCCAATAGAGCATCTTTGGGATGTGGTGGAACGGGAGCTTCGTGCCCTGGATGTGCATCCCACAAATCTCCATCAACTGCAAGATGCTATCCTATCAATATGGGCCAACATTTGTAAAGAATGCTTTCAGCACCTTGTTGAATCAATGCCACGTAGAATTAAGGCAGTTCTGAAGGCGAAAGGGGGTCAAACACAGTATTAGTATGGTGTTCCTAATAATCCTTTAGGTGAGTGTATATATATATGTATGTATAGAGCCACTTCCTTTAATGAATGGTTTAGCTGGGGGGGGGGTTATAGACTATAGACCTCACCTAGTTGGCATCTGTGTTGAAGAGAGGTAGTGAGAGATCCCTCTGAGTGTGTTGCATGATTTGCTAATTGCACCAGCTATACATTTATTTGATCGAAGTTAGTGATGGGAGAAAGGAAGCATTCCCAAGCACTGAACCATTTGAAGCTATTGTACCTGGAAACAGTTTCACTGCTTCGAAGCGCTCGATACATGCTCCCCATAGTGACCTGTGCTGGTCAATACATGGTTCTGCGACTGTATCGAGTGAGTCGGCGAGTTCAAAACTAATCAGACATTGACTGGTCAGAAGCTGGTGGGTTATGTTCCTTGTTTTTAAATAAAATGTTGATATTTTGTTATAAAATATTAGTTGTATGTTTCACTGTCTGACTACAGCAACAAAGACAACCCACACACCACCATGATAGTTATTATTTATTTGTAAGGGACGCAGAGCGGGCAGGTGTCTGTGGAAGACGCTAACCGTGCGCACACACCTTAACTGTGTCTGTCGTGATGCATCTCCCATTTTTTAAGGGGGACAGTGATGATGTGGAGCCTCCAGAATCGGCCAGGTCCAGGTGGATACTCTGACATGGTCAACACGGGCACGTTTACTATATACGCGTTACAAATATATGAGAAATGAGGCTAGAATTATTGAAAATGTTCATTTTTCCTATAGGATAAAGGGTCGGTCTCAGGTCTGATATCACTCTCAGGTCTAAGGGCAGTCTTAGGTGTGCTGTGTGTGTGTTAATGTCACCTGGGTTCAGGAAGAATATGCAGGGAAGATTTTTGCATCTTTTATTTTCCACATTACACAATCAGCCGCAGCATCACAGGAACAACAGAGCACTGCTGTCATCAACACTCGGCTGATACTTCGCAAAAGAGAAGCTTCTTTGTGTGTGTTTGTATGTCAGTTGTGTGCTATTGTGTGTGTGTTTGTGTTTAACTGCGCGTTTACATTTTGTTTCTTGTTACTCCAGATCCCCCCCTCCCCCAACCACTGCCACCACACCTCCCCAAAACGAATCTGTTTTAAGACACATCAACTCTTTCTCCTTCTCTCCCTCCCTCTATATCTCTATCTGTCTCTCTCCCTCCCCCCCTCTACCTCTATGTCTCCCCCACTCTCTCTCTCTCTCCCCTGACACACTTCATCAGCAGGCTAATCAGATTACTGTGGGACTCACTAAGACCGAGACAGGGAAGGGGGGGTTAATCCGGTCGCACTGACTGACTGGACTCTAGCAGGGCACCAGCACCGCACAGAGAGACACAAGGGACTGACTGGACACTACAGGACCTGTAACACTGCCCTGGGGGAGGGGGAGATGGAGAGAGAGAGACATTAATGCAGACACACTTATTGTCTCACCGAACATCAAATGATTTAAATGCTGTAAGAGTGAAAGAGAGGACATTGGGACAAACAGGATACAGTGATTGTGTATGTGTGTGTCCTGCTCCCTGGGCTGCTGGACACAGGTAGGTGATTGTTCTTGTTATTAACTTTAACCTGCTCTGTGAGGGACACCTGACCGCTAATGAAAAGCTCTGAAAATATACGTATTATTTGTAAGAATGCAATTTTAGTATCATCAGAATGATTATTATGGGATTTTAATTGTAGTTGTAGGAGAACAGAGGATATATGGAAAATGGGAGACACTAAAATACTGCTACTTAATAACACACACACACACTGTTACTAACTCTGCTGCCACATCCCACCATGTCATCACACACAAGTGAAAGGAAAGGCACGTATGGGACCAACAAGTATCACACTGGAGGAAAAAATTGTCAAAATGTATCCGTCATTGCAGAGTTAGTTGCCGTAAGATTACATCGCACCGCCTAGGCTAGTCCTAATGTGGTGCACTTTACCTGTGCTGTACTGTACCGTAATATATACTACATTACACTGTACAATATTATTATTTATGCATTTTCTGCACCAATATTAAGCCCACATGACGGGATGTTTCATATTAGAGTCAGCCGACATTTACAATATCTACATTATCAATATATTTCGCTGTGTGTGTGTGGTTATGAGTCTCTCTCTCTCAATGTACTACTCTTGCTCTAAAGGGATGGCGCCCCTGCTGTACTGCATTGACAGGGAACTTTTTTATTTATGTATTTAGTCTTTCCTCAAATCACCAGGGGAAGGTGGGCCTACAGCCCATGACCCTGAGATCTAGAGTTTGCTACTTTACAGTGTCAACTTACATTGTAGCATAGACACTAATCTAACTGCTGTTATAACACCACTGCACTATCAAACAGTCTCACTGATGAGATACATGTGTGTATCGTGTATCATGGTATGCTCACATATAGTAAAGTGTAGTGTGATGTAGCATATGGTGTAGGATACATACATCCTCCACATCCCTCTGTCAGTCAAGGCCTGTGACTTATGACTTTCAGAAGCATTGAGAATATTTTCAGAATAAATACAAATCCCACCAAGTAACAAAAACAAAGGTGTCGAACTTGACTCATGGCTTTAGGGAATAGATGACACTATTTACATACAGTACATACTGTATATCAGATGTCTTTTTTAAAGCGACAGTTAAAATCAGAATATTACTTTTTAACTTGGATACATTTATTTTATGTCACTCCAGTACTCCTCTCATCTCTTTGTCTGCCACCAATACCACGGCTCCAAGAAAAAAACACCATTCAGTTTGATGGCTGGTGATGTCCTCGTGGCCAGTACACCCAGCCCCTAATCGCTGTGAGTGTTGTTGATTGGCTGGCTGGTGCGAGGTGCTGTGATGTCATTGGCTGTGGACGAGACAGCGGGGGACCTGCCAGTGAGAGACGTGGGACTGAAGTGTGGGCTGATCTCTGCAGTGCAGGGTGAGAGAGAGATTACTGACTGACTGACTGATTGACACACTGCCTGACTGACTGACTGACACACTGCCTGACTGACTGACTGACTGACTGACACACTGACTGACTGACTGACTGACTGACTGACACACTGACTGACTGACTGACACACTGACTGACTGACACACTGACACACTGACACACTGACTGACTGACTGACATACTGACACACTGACACACTGACTGACTGACTGACTGACTGACACACTGACTGACACACTGACTGACTGACTGACATACTGACACACTGACACACTGACTGACTGACTGACTGACTGACTGACACACTGACTGACACACTGACTGACTGACTGACTGACTGACTGACTGACTGACACACTGACTGACTGACTGACTGACACACTGACTGACTGACTGACACACTGACTGACTGACTGACTGACTGTTTGTGTTTAATTTCCCAGACGCAGTCAGGGAGAGACAATGGAGGAAACCCCAGATTCTGAAGATTAAAGGTGAGAAAGAGAGAGAGCATGGGAGCGAGAGGAATATAACCCAATGTATTATTTCAGTAGTTTTCCTGCCACTTTTTAGGCCCAAACAGCAGGCAGCAGCCCAGCCCCAGCCAGCACCACAGTGTCCCACTCAGTTACCCCCGTATAGACACTCAACCCCGACCTCAACGACAGTCTGAGTTCACCAGGGACTCATACCATGACCAGCCTGTCACCCTCATTTCACCACTTAAACTCAATTTAGTGCAAAATGTAGCTGAAATGTTAAAAATAAGGTGATTACATCAACCCAACTGTGACTGTAACCTTTGCCTTGCATTGGATATTCCATTAGTTTACCTCTCTCTCTCTTTACCTATCTCTCCCTCTCCCTCTCTCTCTTTCCTTCTGTCCCTCCCTCTCTCAGATCGCCAGCGCGTGTCTCGTGTGTCCAGGGAGCAGCTGGAGGATCAGTGCCTGAGGCTCCAGGAGGAGAAACAGCTACTGGGACAGCACTGCAGAGCACTGGAGCGCAGGACACACAGGTAGAGCAAAGAGCTCACAGGTACAGCACAAAGAGTAAATATTAAATGCATAACCCCTGTATTTAATGATTTCTCTCTCTCTCTATCTCTCTCAGATTGTCCACCAAGCTGCAGCGTCTGACTGCAAGCCGGGGGGGCAGCGGGGGCGGTGTGGGGGCGGCGGGGGGGCGGGAAGCGGAGCTGCAGCTGACCGTGCAGGAGCTGCGCAGTCGCGTGGCGTCCCTGGAGAACCAGCGGGAGGCGCTGAGGAGTAGACTGAGCTTGGCCACAAAGCACTGCCTCAGCCTGGGGGTGCGCGGCCCTGGGGGGACATCCGGGCATGTCAGACAGCACCCCAAGAGTGCCCGAGGTAAATACAGTGCAGGAGAGAGAGGATTAATACAGACACACTGACTGACTGAACACTACAGCACATTAACACTGCACTGAGAGAGAGGGTTAATACAGACACACTGACTGAACACTACAGCACATTAACACTGCACTGAGAGAGAGAGGGTTAATACAGACACACTGACTGAACACTACAGCACATTAACACTGCACTGAGAGAGAGAGGGTTAATACAGACACACTGAACACTACAGCACATTAACACTGCACTGAGAGAGAGAGGGTTAATACAGACACACTGAACACTACAGCACATTAACACTGCACTGAGAGAGAGGGTTAATACAGACACACTGACTGACTGAACACTACAGCACATTAACACTGCACTGAGAGAGAGAGGGTTAATACAGACACACTGACTGACTGAACACTACAGCACATTAACACTGCACTGAGAGAGAGAGGGTTAATACAGACACACTGACTGACTGAACACTACAGCACATTAACACTGCACTGAGAGAGAGAGGGTTAATACAGACACACTGACTGAACACTACAGCACATTAACACTGCACTGAGAGAGAGAGGGTTAATACAGACACACTGAACACTACAGCACATTAACACTGCACTGAGAGAGAGGGTTAATACAGACACACTGACTGAACACTACAGCACATTAACACTGCACTGAGAGAGAGAGGGTTAATACAGACACACTGACTGAACACTACAGCACATTAACACTGCACTGAGAGAGAGAGGGTTAATACAGACACACTGACTGAACACTACAGCACATTAACACTGCACTGAGAGAGAGAGGGTTAATACAGACACACTGACTGAACACTACAGCACATTAACACTGCACTGAGAGAGAGAGGGTTAATACAGACACACTGACTGGACACTACAGCACATTAACACTGCACTGAGAGAGAGAGGGTTAATACAGACACACTGACTGAACACTACAGCACATTAACACTGCACTGAGAGAGAGAGGGTTAATACAGACACACTGAACACTACAGCACATTAACACTGCACTGAGAGAGAGAGGGTTAATACAGACACACTGACTGAACACTACAGCACATTAACACTGCACTGAGAGAGAGAGGGTTAATACAGACACACTGAACACTACAGCACATTAACACTGCACTGAGAGAGAGAGGGTTAATACAGACACACTGGACACTACAGCACATTAACACTGCACTGAGAGAGAGAGGGTTAATACAGACACACTGAACACTACAGCACATTAACACTGCACTGAGAGAGAGAGGGTTAATACAGACACACTGACTGAACGCTACAGCACATTAACACTGCACTGAGAGAGAGAGGGTTGTACAATGTTATACAATCTTTTTCAAGGGGTCAGAGGTCAGGACAGTGACCTTGCGGTCAGGAGGTCAGCCCACACTGCTCCCCCGAGATTTGAACTGACCTCCCTGCAGGAGACAAGAGGAGAGATGGAGAGACTGTGAGTGACACAGAGAGAGAGAGAGGGAGAGAGAGAAAATAAGTGAGAAAATGAGAATGAATGATTGATAGTGTGATAGAGTGAATGAGTGAGAGGGAGTAAGAGTGAACAAGAGAGTGAGAGAGAGATTCAGAGATTGTTTTGTGAATCATCCTACTTATGTTCCTCCCATCCATTCCTCCTCTCCTCCTCTCTCTTCTCTCTGTGTCCAGTTACACCCTGCTCAGGTCAGTGCCTTGTGTTGTGTTGTGTAGCATTTTTAATCCTCCTATCCTGGCCTCAGAAGCACTGTGCGACAGCTTCTATCTTCGCCCCGCAGCACTGCCTGCCTGCCTCGTGCTCCTGTTAGAGCCCAGTCACTGCTGTGCATCTGGGTAACCAACTGACTAACTATATTTAAAGTGAAACATGCCCAGGTACACACGAGTGCAAGATATTTAGTTAGAGAGGCACTACAGTAGATAGTTAGTTATCTGCAGATTCAGCTTATTCTTTCACTTCATCTATTGCAGATAGACTGAATAATTACTGTGTGGGCATCTCTCTGCATGTCTGTCTCTGTGTCTCCCTTTTGTCTGTGTGTGTGTGTGTGTCATCAGGGCGGGGGTACAGGAAAGCCAGCGCTCTCGGGTACTGGAGCTGGAAGAGGCGGCGGAGCTCCTGAGAGAGTCGCTGAGGAGCAAAGAGCAGGAGATACAGCACAAACTGAGAGAACTGCACAAACAGCAGGCTGAGGAGCACAGGTACACACTCACACACACACACACACATATATATATAATACATGAATACGTTAAATAAGCAATTTACTCTCTCACCATCCTTTCCCCCACGCAGAACGGTAATCAGGGAGAGTGTGGATGTGATCCGGGTGCAGAGGCAGCTGTCGGAGAAGAGCGCCGCCCTGCTGGCCCTGCAGGAGAAGTTCAAAGCCCTGCAGCAGGTCAGGGGCAGACGCACTCTTTTTCTGTCTGTCTCTTTTTAATTTATTTCTGTTACACTGTAGATGTACTCTTGACCCTGTACTCTCTCTCTCTCTCTCTCTCTCTCTCTCTCTCTCTCACTCTTTTCCAGGCATACGAGAGTCAGATGGAGGAGGTAGGACTGACTGAATGACTGACTGATTGGCTGATTTACAAAGAGTTAAACAATTTAACTCTTTAACCTCTGACCTCTGACCCTCCCCTCCCCCAGAGCGAAAGGTCCCTGAGAGAGAGTCACTCAGCCCTGCTGGAGCGAGTGGAGGAGCTGACAGAGGAGCTGAAGCAAGAGAGGCAGAGAGCGCTGGCTCTGGAGAGCGAGCTCAACACTGCCACCCTGTCGCAGTGTGGCCTGGAGGAGGTACTGCAGCCACCTCCACCATTGCACTCTGTGTTCAGGAGAGAAATGGGTCGGAATCAATGAGAACGATGACATCACTATGTCCGTATTAACGTCTTCCCTCCCTTTCTCTCTCTCTTTCTCTCAGATGCAGGAGCGAGTCACAGCCCTAGAAGGGGAGAGAGATCTTCTGAAGGAGAGCTATGACTCTCTGCTGGAGAGGTGAAGGGAGTCAGGGGGCTCAATGACTTCATCATCCTTTATACCTCCCTCCCCCCCTCTCTCACCACAATGTCTCCCTCTCTCTTTCTCTCTCGCTCTCAGCTCTCTGGGTGTGCAGTCGCAGCAGGGTGGTGGAGTTAGGGAGCAGAAGGAGGATGGGAGAGAGGAGGAGTGGAGGCGAGGGGAGGTGTGCAGGCTGGAGGCGCGGCTGCAGGAAGAGAGGGAGGACAGAGAGAGGATGGAACAGCAGAGAGACAGGGAGAGAGGTCAGGGGTCAGTCACTTTGTGTGTCTGCGTGCATTTGTGTGAGTGTGTGTGTCTCTCTCCCTCCCACCCTGTCTCCATCTCTGTTCTGTCTCTCTCTGTAGACAAGAGTGAGTCACTAAGGGAGAAAAATGCTGCCCTGGAACAGGAAATACTGCAGAAACGTGAAGAAGTGACATCACTGCAGGAGAAACTAGACTCTATTACAAAGGTCAGAGTTCAGGTTCTGAGTAATTGACTGATATACTGACTGACTGATACACTGACTGATTGACTCTCTCTCTCTCTCTCAGGAGTTTAACATGAGTGTCGAGGAGCTCAGTGAGACTCTTCTACAGATCAAGGTAAACCCTCCTTCCTCTCACTCACTCTCTCTCTTTCTATATTCCCCTTTGATGTCAAATCTTTCCCTCTCTCAGTATGATCAGTAAATGTAGCCTCCTCCCTTTCTTACCTCCTCTCTCTCTCTCTCTCTCACCTCCTCCTCCTCTTTCTCTCTCTCTCAGTTGTTTCGGCTCCAGAGAGAGGGAGAGGAGCAACTGGATTTTCTGGAGAGGCAGGCCCCAAGGCATGCTGGGACCCTGGGGGAGCATGGGCGGAGCCATTGGGAGGCAGAGGCGGGGCATGCGGAGGCCCTGCTGGAGCTGAACAAGACCAGAGAGCTGCTGAGCCTCCAGCACCGACTCAACACTCACTGCCAGGTACTGAACAGCCCCCAACACACACTGACTCCACAGACACAGTGTGAGCACAATCTTAACACTGGGCCACTGGGTTGGAGACACAGAAAACAATAACAACACTGTATTAACACCTCTCCCTCTCTCTCTGCCTCTTTCTCTCAGGCAGAGCTGCAGACCTTGATGGAGAGAGCGCAGAAGGAGAAGGAGGAGAGTGAGAAGAGGCTGAAGGAGAAGGACAGGCTGCTGGAGAGAAGAGCGGAGCGCATCAACACACTGCAGAGTGAGCGAGAAGGGGAGACAGGGAGAGAGACAGACAGAGAGAGAGAGAGAGAGAGAGGGATAGATGGGGCAGGATATAGTTAGAGGTGGAGAGTCTTCCTTACACTAACACCTCCCTGCCTCTCTCCCTCCCTCCCTCTCCAGCTCAGCTCAGAGAGATGGCCTACAGTCACAGGAGCTCCAGACGGGCCGTACCACCTGTCCTGGGCCCGGCGGGGGGAGGTGTGGATGGTGCCATCACCCTAGACACCGGGGAGGAAGAAGCCATGCAGTGGCTGCTGCGGGGGGGGCAGGACTCACTGTTGGAGCTGCACCTGGGGGGGGCCACCTTCACCCCCGCCAGCCTGCGCCTGATGATGTCCGAGGTGGGGGGTCAGGGGTCGGAGGTCGTGACCTTCTGCACCTACTCCTTCCTAGACTTCGAGACCCACGCCACTCCCCTGGTGAGGGGGGGGTGTCCGGTCTACGGCTACACCTCCCGCTACCCTGTTGCCCCCAGAGACCTGCGCCTGGGGGAGGATGAGGGCGCGGGGGTGCGGGTGGAGCTGCACCAGTCTCTGGGGGGGGTGAGGTTCTTGACCCGGGGGGCCGGCCTGATTCCGTTGAGGGAGGCGCAGCAGAGGGAGGGCGAGAGGGTGAGCGGAACAGCCAGCATCACAGGTCAGACACAGTGCAGGGGTGTGCTGTGAGTGCGCAGGGGAGTGAGTGTGTCTGTAGTGCATTAATTGTGGGGTGCAGTGATAGTGGGGTCCAGTAACAGTGGGGTGTCTGTGTTGCTCAGGATCAGACAGGGAGATCCTGGGGGTCCTGGATTACTGGGTGCGGCTGTGGCCCCCCCTGGAGCCGACAGATGAGCCAACAGACGGACTGATGGATAGACACACTGGGCCAGGGTATCTGCCCTCCTATACCCTGGGCTGGGGCGACCCCACACACCAGGTACGAGGTGGGGTAACAGGGAGAGGGACTGGGAAAACAGTGGGTAGACATTAAGTGAGTCAGTCAGTTAGTCATCTATCTCTCTCTCTCTCTCAGGGCCTATTTGACTTCTCTGGTGGAGGGGTTGCGAATGAGTTGGAGGTGCTGCTGCAGAGCTGCTGCGACCTGAGCGCCTGCCCCGGGCGGCCGGGACTCCTTCCCTGCGCCTACGCCGCATACCGGCTGTACGACCTGCCCCCCCGAGCCACACCTGCCGCCCCGCCTTCTGCCAACCCCGCCCTGCGTGACCGCGCCCGCTACCCACTGGCAGTGACCCCTGACCTGCTGGCGTATCTGCGGGGGGCATGTCTGTGGGTGTACGTGTTCGATGCCTCCGCCTCCCAGTTGCCACCCCCTGCCTATCTGGGCAAGACCCCCGTGCCCCTGCGCCCCCTCGCCATGGGACGTCCGGTCACAGGTACTGAGGTGGGGGGGACTGACACAGTGATTGACAGAGTGACAGACTGACTGTCTGACTGACTGAGATACTATCTTTTTTTGCGTGTCGTGTGCTTGTCATGTGCGTGTCAGGCGAGTTCGTGCTGCGTGACGCGGTTGGGCAGCCACGTGGGACGGTTCGGCTTGCTCTGCACTGGCGCTTTCCCTTCCAGCCACAGGGGGCACCACCGAGCACAAGGCAGGAGCGCCGGGAGAGGGAGACGGAGAGAGAGAGAGCAGGAGCTGGGCAGAGACCAGTTGCCAAGCCCCGGGTAAGAGACTCAGACACATATTATTATTATTTATTAATTGGAATTAATGCCCGTGGATGACGGATGATGTTTTCCCATTCTCTCTCTTTATCTCTCTCTCTCTCTCTCCCAGTCGAAGCTGAGCAGTGTGATTCCAGCCCAGACACACACACAGGTCTGTACACACACACTGAAACACACACAGGTCTGTACATACACACACTCATGCATCACAACAAGAGGATACTTACAGGACTGATTTGTCTGTTTGACCTTTGACCTCCAGCCCCAGCCCCAGCCTCCTCCTTTCAGGCACAAGAGACTGAGGCGTGCCACGCCCTCCAGGTCACATGACACAGTCACACAGCCATACCCTCCTGACACAGTGCATGCTGGGAGAGGAGACGCTGTGACAACGGTGAGAAAGAGAGGGGAAAGAGATAGAAGAAGACAGGGAAGGAAAGGCACTGAAATAGGAATGGAATGAGAGGGGGAACGAAGGAGAATGAAGCAGGATTGGAAGCACTGAAGCAGAGAGGAGGAAGGAGGGAGTAGAAAGAGTGGGGAGGGGGGGAGACAGACAAAGGGAGACAAAACAGGAGAGGGAGGGAAAGACTAGAGCAAGATAAAATGTGGGATAAAGACTAAATAAATGTCAACAAAGCAGTTAAAGGAGTCCTTTCTAAACCCCCACTGAGCACAGGAAGTGGTGGAGGAAGTAGCCACTGAGGAGGAGGAGGCACCACAGGAAGAGGAAGCAGAAGTCGAAGCGGAAGCCGAGCATGCTGGGAGTAACGAGGAGGCAGAAAGTGAAAGGGGTGAGAGTGGTAAGTTGTGCGAGTGTGAGTGCATCAGTACATGTCCGTGTGTGCGTGTCAGTGCGTGCGTGTCACTGGGACTGAAATCGAGAGTATTAACTTCCTGACGTCTACCTTTAAAGCTCAATTAGACGATGACGTAATTGGCGAGTCGGGCGAATCACGGGCCTCCACCGACAGTGATGTCATCATTGTCCCCCACCTATCAAGACCAGCTGAAAAGGTGAGAAGTCGGGAGAGAGAGATAGGCCAGATAGTGTCCAGTCAGTGTCTATTAACACCTCACTTCTCTCTATCTCTGAAGGTGGACAAGTTGAGGGTGGAGATCCTGTCCCTCAGTTTTGACCCCACCTCCCGCATCGCTCTGGACCAATCAGTGCAGCGCATCTATGTGGAGTACCGCCTCTTGGGCATTCCCATGGAGACCACAGAGACCCCGATGTCGCTACGAAAACCCACTGCTGGCGAGGAGATACACTACAACTTCACCAGAGGTCCCCGCCCCCTCTCTCTCTCTGCATGCCTATTTCAGGACTGTTTAGTTTACCACCTGTGTTCAGTAGAGAAACAGGTTGAGTCAATGCATCTGTATCAACCCCCCACACCTCTCTCTCCCTCTAATAATGTACTGTAGAATCGTGAGTAAGATACTGACAATGTATTGACTCCCTCCCTCTCTCAGTGATCTCTGTGGACCGGGCACAGGACGTGGCACTCAGGCAGTACCTGTACACCATGCTGGAGGGAGCAGACCCCAACCAGGGCCGGTACGCAGGGAGGGGAATGGACAGAGACAGAGAAAAATAGTTATCATTGTCAATAACCTAACTCCCTCTCCTTCTCTCTGTTCTGTGCTGTGAATGGCATGTGTCTGTGCCCCCGACCCCCTCAGGTTAAAGTTCACGGTGGTCAGCGAGCCAATGGACGAGCAGGAGGAGGAGTGTGTGGATGTCGGCCACGCCCACCTAGACCTCCAGGAAGTGCTGCTGACCGGAAGTGACATCGTGGAGCGACAGATTGACAGTGAGGGGAGACTCTCTATCACTACACCTACCTGACCCCCCCACCGCTCTCTCTCAGTGCAATGATAATGTGCTGCAGTGTCCATTCAGTGTATCTGTATTAAGCCTCTCTCTCTCTCTTTCTTTCTCTTAGTTGTCAGTGTGGAGGAGGAGGGAGAGGTGGTGGGAAAGCTGAAGGTGTCGCTGGAAGCCGCCCAGACACTGACTGGGATATACTGGGAGTACAGGAGCCGAAGAGAGGAAGGGGGAGAGGGGGAGGAGAGAGAGAGGGAAGGGGAGGAAGAGGAGGGGGAAGAGGAAGAAGAAGCCAAACAGGCTTCACACCAGGAAGATGACGATGACTTTTAATACCACTCAAACACTCTCTCTCCCTGACCCTCAGAAAGACACCCATCATTCTCACAATTTCACCAAAAACATGTAGATTCTCTCTGTATTACATCAGTGGGGAACCTGCCCAAACTGCAGCCTGAAGCCCAACCCCAGCCAGAGCCAGCGCCAGTGTCCAGTCAGGCCCCTACAGAGCCAAATCCCACTCAGTTACCCAGTAGAGATGCAGCCCTGACCTCAATTACAGTTCACTGGACCCTGACCCAGCCCAGAAAACTGTCACCCTCATTTCACCACTAAAATATAGATTCATTACAGACAATCCTACTCTGTAAACAACCTAAATGTGACCGTTAGACCAGTCCTACGTTCATCTGTGTCCCTAAATAAAACTGACCATTGGAGAATTGTATTTCTTTATTATCCCCCCTCCTCCCCCTGACCTTAAACATCCAAATCTTCAGTTCAATCATAACAATGAGCCCAACACCTATTCACAATCTTTATTATCTTTATTCTGAACTCCCACACAGTATACATAAAGTGCACACACACTCAACACTGTCAGTCCAGACAGACACACAATAACACAGACTGCACACTGACACACAACTGCAGTGATTACAATACGAGCACACGCTGAACAACACACACACGTCATTCAGTCAATAATAGTTAAGCTAGTTAAGTGTTAGTCCCATTTCTCCCAGGATATTTCTTTCTGGTTTTCCACTGAACTTGGCCTCACCAACTGCACCACCTCAAGACAGCCACAGTGAGGCACCATCAGAAAACCTGACTTCACCCCACAACCCTGACAGTATAAGAGCCCAGACTGGAGAAAGAAAGGAGAGTCTCGGTGTACATTTTAAATTTTTTTTTTTTTTATTACAAAAAAAAAACAAAAACATAGAACAAAACAATCTCAGAATCAACAACAAGTCTAACAGCCCTGGGGTAGAGACACCAGAGAGGGGGGTTAGCAAGTGTGTGTGTTTGTGTGTGTGGGCTGTCCCAGGTGGGCAGTGATTCTCTGGGTTGACCCTTTCGGTTTGTCTGTCATCAGTGCTCCTTCAAGAGACCCCCCATTGGCACAGTCGACACAAACCTGTATTCCAGTGTCGTCACCACCATAACACAAAGTAGACGGAGGGAGGGAACGAGAGAGAGAGAGAGAAACACTGTAGCACAAACATGGGCCTGACCTTTCCAAACCACTCCTTCTCCCTCTGAGCTGCCCCCCCCAACCCACCCCATCCCAGACGGGGATGCGCTCACCCACCCCCAACTCCAGAACACAATTTTGAAGCATGACAGGAGGGGGGGGGAAGGAAGTAAAGGGGAAGAGCGACTATTTTAAACGCTAAAATAATGATTTTTGTTTCATTTTCTTTAAAAATGCAACAGATTTCACGAAATCAAATAAAAACACAAGAGCTCCCGACAGCCCCCCCATCCCAGTCCAGGATTCACTGCCATCAACATCTGCAATCCTCTCATAACCCCCCTCCCTCCCTCCCGCCCTCCCTCCCTCTTTTCCCCCCCTCTCCATCTCTCTCTCCACAAGCATTGGGAGTGAAAAAAAAAAAAAGGAAGGAATGAATTCAGAGAGAGATGGAATGGGACCTCAGTGTCAGTGCGTGTATGTATCAGTGTGTGTGCGCATGAGTCTATTGTACAGAAATTGCCGGTCTGTCCGTCTGTCTATACTAGACATCTGTCCGAGTGCGTCGACACAGTGTGTGTAAAACTCTAATCTCTGCATCGGTCGGTCAGTGTGTCAGTCGATTTGTCTCTGTGTGTGTGTCAGTGTGCGCGCGCGTCTATATACAGGGTGCATCTCTCTCACTCTAGCGTCGGCGCTTCTTCTTGCTGCTGGGGGGGGGCGCGGTGGAGCGGCCTTTCCTCTTCCTGCTGGTGGGGGTGGGGTCCACCTCCTCATAGTGACTCTCCTTGTCAGCTGAGGGGGGAGAGGGAGAGTTACATTCAGAAAATGTGCCCCAAAGTATACATTTCAATGACTAGCATTGATTTTCAGTTACTGTGAACTGGCATCCTCGCCGGTTTTTTTTTCCTTCAAGCGTCTTAAAATTCCCAGAATGCATTGCTTGGAATGACTGTTTCATGCCAAGGTCTATCATTAGTATGACTTATAATTATATAAGACAAAGACAGTCTGTTTTTGCAACCAGCCACACAAACTACAGTATCGTCCAGACAAGACACACATAATGCAGTCCAGACCCGACACACGCATCCTACAGTAGACACTACAGTAAGCACCTTTTCTGGCCTCCTCCTCCAGTTCGTCCCAGTCCTTCCCACTCTCCTCATCACTGGCCAGAGACGCACTGTAATCTACAGAGAGAGAGAGAGAGACAGAATCAGAAAGACTAACTGACAAGAAGAGAATGAATGAGCGTGAGAGAGAGGGAGCAGAGATGTGTACCGGTGTCCTCGGTCTCGGAGGAGTAGTCCTCATCGCTGTCCTCCTCCTCGTATTCATCCTCCTCCGCAGAGGGGTTGAACGTCTCGTCCTCCATCTCCGACTCCGAGTCGGCCCCCGCCGCGTCGTCCTGAGAGAGGGACAGAGGAGAGAGCGGTGAGAGACCATTTTACCATAAAGATGTCACACTTCAAGTACATTATCTCTGCACTGAAAGAGAAAGGGGGTTAACAGACACCAGGAGACAGGGAAGGAGGGAGGGTTGTGAATGGCAGTACCTCGCTCTCGGGGTCCAGGAAGGACCAGCCGCCCTGCTCGAAGAACCCCTCGGGGTCGTCTACGATCGTCTTCATGATCTTCGTCCAGTTCAGGGACTGGACGCCCTCTGTGTACTTAATATCACACGAGCTAGAGAGAGAGAGAGAGAGACAGTCAGTGTGTCAGTCGGTGTCAATCAGTGTTGTCAGCATGTCAGTCAGCCAGTCATCGTGTCCATACTTGAGCCACTCCTTGATAGGGTCGAGTGAGTTGACCGGCACGGCGTTGATCATGGTGACCTTGCGGCTGTAGTCCTTGTACACAATGACGATGTCGAAGTTTTTGAGGTGGAACTGCACACGCTCGAAGTGCACCAGCTCCACCTCGTCCAGAGTCACCACGAACGGGGGCTGCAGGGGGAAGAGAAGAAATTAGGGAGGAAGAGAGTGGAGTTAACACACTGGACACTACAGTAGATTAAAAACCCTGTACTGAGACAGACGGAGGCAGTTATAAGGCCGTGACACTCACCCACTCCGTGACATTGCACAGCGCGCTGCTGGTGGGCTGCAGTAGGCAGGTGCTCCTGTAGGGGGCGCCCTGGAACCTGCAGCACAGAGGGAGAACCGTCACCCTCCTCTGTCCTTCCTTATCCCCCTCTTTCCCTCTCCTCCCCCTGTTCTCTTCCATACACCCACCCCCTCCTTGTATCACTCCTTCCCTCCCTCCCTCTCTCACCCCAGGTCTCTGAAAGGCACTTCGAACTCCAGCTCCTCCCTGGTCAGCGTCTCCACCTTCTCGATGAAGTTCTTGAACGCAGACTTCAGCTTGTGTCTCATCTCTCTCTCCATCTGCAGGGAGAAAAATCGGTAAGTGACGCACAATTCACAGCAGCCGAGCCCCTACAGACCCACGCCACGCTCCGTTACCCCAGCCTCCCCCCCTCCCCCCACTCACCTGCTCGGCATACAGGTCGTCCCGGTCGTGCATGTGCTGGTGCTTGCCCAGGTCAGTGGTGATCTCGCCCACCTCCGTGTAGAACTGCACGTCCGTGTGCCGCTTCTTCCCGAACATGATTGCGTTCTGCACGAACACGCCAACAACACCGCAAGGGAGGTTAGGAAACAGACATGCACATGAATCACTGCGCAGACGCACACAGTACAGAGACACCACAGACGCACACATACAGGCCGTACCTTGAGGTGGAAGTGCAGCACGATGATCATCTCACCGTCGCAGGGCTGGAAGAGCGAGTGCTTGATGTTGTTGTACAGGATGTCCACCTTGTCCCCCCGCACCGAGGTGAACCGGAACCCTGCGCACAACAACAGTCACCAACCACGGTCAACACAACACAGCAACCACAACTCAGTCGGCACAACCAGACACCACTACATCAAGACTCCTGGCCTCACCGTTGGTGTGCGCCTCCAGAGAGCCCTGCATCCTCTTCTGGGTGATGTTAGGCCGGATGTACAGGTCCTTGAGCTTGGGGTTGGATCGGTTGAGGTTGATGACCAGCGAGTCCTGCTTCACGATGCCCTCCTTCTCCTTCTCCTCGGCCTCGCGGGTCTTGTAGCGCTTCTGCACCTCCTTGATGATGCGGAAGGCGTTCTGCAGGTTGGACGAGGGCACCGCCGGGTCCCCGGGGGCCTTCAGGTTGGAGGCCCGGTACGTACTGAGAGAGATGGAGGAGGAGGAAAGAGCAGAGGTAGAGGAAGGAGGGTTAATACAACACAAATAAGTTTAGTAGTAGTAACAATAAGTCGCAGACAAGATTAGAGTCCAGACGGACAAACGCGTCTCTCACATCTCCTTGACGAAGGTGGCCTCCGGGTTGGGGAAGATGTTGCCCTCGTGCCGCCCCAGCGAGCTGCCGGGGCAGTAGAAGTTAATCCTCAGGTATGTGTAGTCTCCCTCCACTGACATACTGATATTCTGAGGGATAGAGAGAGAGAGAGAGAGAGAGAGGGGCAGTAAGACACCGACAGACAGACCATTCAAATGGTGGGGGGCAGGCCCGGGCAGGCAGGTGTTTGGCCAAGCGGTGGCAGGGGAGTACCTTGATGGTGGCGATGTGGAAGGGTGTGGCAATGCCGAACACGGGCATGATGACCGTCTCGTATTTCTTGTCGATGAAAATCTTCATCTCCCTGATCTCTCGCTCCTTCGGCATCTGAGTTGCGCTCTTATAGGACACATTGGACTTGCGTGCTCTGGGGCAGAGAAGGATGGGCGAGAGGGTCAGGAGAGGAAGAGGCGGAAGGGGAAGGAGTTGATACAGTACAGACCTCACCTCTTCCACAAACACTTCTGTATCTCCCAACACCACTATCCCTCCCCCATCCCTCTCCCCTCCCTCACTCACTTCTGTATCTGCTGCTCCCCTTTCTGCGCAGTCAGCCTGCGCTTGGCCTCCTCGTTCATCTGGTCCGCCAGCTCCTTCTGATGGGCCCTCCTCTTCTCCTCCGCGGTCATCTCGTTCTGCCCAATCAGATCGCAGCACAATGTCAGAGCGATTCAAACGCGCACACAGCACTGTGGTACACCGTCCACATACTGCACAGACATGCGATACACAGAAGCGTACCCTGGTTCTCTCGGTCAGCAGGGTGGCCCTGGCGCCCTTGCCCAGGAGATCCTCCGCGTTGTCGGCCTCTTCCTCATCCTCGTCCTCATCCTCATTCTGCAGAGAAAGAGAGGAGGGAAAAAGAGGGTGGAGATTGTAGTGAGAAGGATAATAGTCTTCATCCGATTGGTTGTTGGCTGGCGCAGGGGTGGGGCCGAGACGGGGCCTGGCCTCACCTTCAGGAAGATGCCAACGTTCTTGATCTTCTTCTTGACAGGCGTGAGAATGGTGGCCGGGTCATCCTGCAGGGACAACACAGCGGTCACTCACTGGCCAGAGACGGCAACTGGACAACCACACTCACTCCTTCCCTCACTGACCGACTGACACAGCGACACACACACACTACAGAGTGACAGTTGGGCAACTCCCCCAGCGTCGGCCCTGCATTACCTCGTTGACTTGCACGGTGTCTCCCAGGAACAGGGCGTACTTTTTCTGCTCCTCCTTCTTCGCCTCCTTGTTGACGAGGTCAGAGAGGCCCAGACTAACACTGAACACCATCCCTGAACAAATGGAAGCATCGTTAACACATTAAGCGTTATTAACCCTCCCACAGCCTTCCTAAGCCCTCCCCCACTCAGCCTAACCGCTCCCCTGCCCCAGGGAACCCTTCTCCCATCATAACTAACCCCTACCCTGCAACCCAACTACCCCACCCTTTCTTCAACAACCCCCACCCACACTACAGTAGCCCATCCCCCTTCCCCACTAACCCCTCCCCTCAGCCCTCTCTCTCTCTCTCTCTCTCTCTCTCTCTCACCTTTCTTCAGTTTGTACTGGTTCTTGCTGTTGATGACGAGGGAGCCCTCCCGGAACTCAATACCCATGGCAAACCTGCACAGACCCACAAAACACAATGAGACATCACAGTCACACACAGCACAATCAATGGTGGGACAGAGAGAGCGAAATATCCAGATATATAGTGTGTGTATGTTGTGTGTGCATGTGGCGCCCCCTGCTGGACTGACCCCAGGTTTTTGGTGAGTTTCGCCACCAGCTCTGGCTTCTCCTTCTTCACAAAATCCATCACAGTACTGAACACTTCAGACAGCTTCACACCTGAGACAGAGAGAGAGGGTTAATACAGACACACACGGACAGACCTCCCCCTCCCGTCCTCTCCTCTCCTCTGCTCCTCCCTCTCTCACCGTGCTTCAGAGCCTTGAGCAGCTCCTCCTCCACCTGCAGCAGGAAGCCGTAGTTGTCCTGCATATCCTGGGGGGGGTCGACCATGAGTGTGCGCACCAGGTTGGAGCAGTAGGACTTGTAGCGGATGCCCATGGCGCAGGTGATCGCCCCGAAGTGCATGTGGGTCTTATCACTGAGAGAGAGACAGAATTTAGTGAATGGGTATTGATGATCTGAGGGGAACTCCAGGCTGTAGGGCAGCGGCAGTATTGATCAGTATGGGTTACCTGACCACGCTGAATTTGAGGCTGTAGTGGCCGCCGCTCTGTATGATGGGGGGGTAGCACATCTCCACAGTGGAAGGGTCGGCCCCCGCCAGGTACTTCTTCTCCTCGATGGCCTTCTCCACCGACTCCGCCAGCTTGCTGTGGCGCACCTTCTGCACAGACGCAGCACAGACACAGCACCGTCAGTGTGCGTGTACAGTGCATGTGTACAGTGCATGCGGTGTGTAAAGTGAGCAGTGAGTGTACAGTGTGTGGTGTGTAGTGAACACAATTCTTGTACAGTGTGTGATGTATACAGTGCGTGTACACAGTGCACGTACAGTGTGTGGTGTATACAGTGCATGTACAGTGTGGCATGTGTACAGCATGTACATACAGTGTGTTGTGTGTACAATGCACGTAAAGTGCAGTTGTTTAGTGCAGTGTACAGTGTAGTGTGTCAATGTGTCTACAGTGTGTCCTATTGCTCATCTATCAGTCAGTCAGTGTCTCTGGGTGTCTCGCGTCTGACCTCGTCCGCGTCCACGATCTCCATCACCCTCTCCTTGAAGAACTTGGTGAAGACCTCGCTGGTGACGCTCGCCGCCTTCTTCATCAAGGCCAGCTCGCCCTCCTCCTTCACCGCCATGCAGTACGCCACCGCCGCGCTGATGTCCACCTGAGAGAGAGAGGGTTAATACTGACTGTAAGGCTCCCTCCCTCTCCCCTTCATCTCCCCTCCTCCTCCTCCT
The DNA here is from genome assembly GCF_036373705.1 of Amia ocellicauda. NCBI lineage: Eukaryota > Metazoa > Chordata > Actinopteri > Amiiformes > Amiidae > Amia > Amia ocellicauda. Next base: position 9,961,033 of record NC_089863.1, read on the forward strand.
CTCCCGCTCACTCACCCTCTCCAGCCCCTCGGCGGTCATCGTGTCGTTCCAGCTCTTCATGTACTCCCCGGGGAACTTGTCCTTGACGAACACACCCACGCTGCGGCCCTCCCGGCTGCCCCGGATCGCCTCCACCATCTTCTCGAAGTTCGCCTTGTTGCTCTCGTTCTGTGGCCAGAGAGGGAGGGAGGAAACGGAGAGAGAGGGTTAACACAGTACAGCATAGAGGGCCAGCAGTAAGAGACGGAGAGAAAGGCAGAGAGATGGACGGAGAGAGAGAGAGAGGGCGGGAGGCGGGCGTTCACCTTCTCTCGGACCAGCAGGGTGATGGGGGGCAGGCCGTTGGCATTCTCGTTGCCCTTCGTAACGGCCACCTGCTTGAGGAACTCCACCTTCTTTTTACTGGCCAGGAACAGGATCTTGGACTCACAGAACACCATGATGGTGTCGGTCAGCTCGTAGCCGAAGAGCCAGGTCTAAGAGAGAGAAAGTGAGCGATAGTTAGAGAGCGAGAGATAGAGAGCGAGAGAGGGAAGAGAGGCACAGAGAGAGACAAAATGTACTCATAAGCGTTCAATGAATTCACCTCAGCTTGTGCTTCCTCACAGTACAGCATGAAAGCCCGTACCTCAGTGTATCAGACCTCACTACCACGGCCCATCGGCACTGCTAGCGTAGGGGTGCCCCTCTTCACCGACACTGTACTGGGGACAGCGGCACAGACGCACAACCCCCCCCACACACACAGCGATGACATCATCAACGCACGCTCTCACCTGCAGGGCGGTGGATTTGGCGTACACGATCTCCTCGTCCACTCCCACCGACACCACGATGGCGTCCACCTTCCCGAACTCATCCTCCCCTTTCTGAGAGAGAGTTAGAGAGTGATACACTGACAGAGACAGTTGCACCGAATGACAGACCCCCCCCCCCCAGACACACAGAAAGACCAAGACACACACACACACACACACTGGATGACTTACCAACAGAGACAGAAATGCAGACTGACTGACACACCCAGTCAGACAGACAGGCCTAGTGAGCCACACATGTGCACACAAGACTGACAACCTTAACAGAAAGAGCTAATGTAGATTTTGAGTAAAATAAGAATCTCTCAGACAGCCTTACAATAACACACACAATCATCGCAGCAAATACTGCAACAATGACAGGAAATGTGCAGGCACCAGACACACCAGTAGTAGCAGTCTTAATAAGTCCTATTAGTAGTAACACAGGTAGCTCCATGTGTTCTACATTCGAGTTCTAGAATAAGAGTTCGCCACGCTCGATCTAGGCTCAAAATGCTCATCATCATCATCATCATCATCATCATCACAGAGCTGTGCCATCGAAGCAAAAATCAAATAGACGTCGTATTATTATTACGACTGACGTTTATCGATGCACAAGGGTACAATTAAATACGTCATTTTGTATAAACAGAAACGGTCTGGCACTTATATGAAGAACAACAATAACAGCCTCGAAAAATCAGGCTATGGTATTAACTTGAGATGTGCCGGATTTGTTCTTATCCTTTATGATTTGAACACACAACCATGGTGTGATGCATGGGCTCGTTTCCCTGCTCTTTCCTGTCCCCACAATGTGCGCGCCGTCTCTCGCACAGAAATAAAGTTTACACGATGTGAACTTTCCCTCCCCGCCTGGATCGGACGGATTCAGCCCGGCCTGGTACAGCAGGTCCACCTCCATCCGCTTATTTTCATACGGATGCATGCATTAGAGGGGTTTAATCTGAAATCAGCAGGGGAACCGCGCCGAGAGAAGGAAGCCCATGTTCACCACACGCAAGCTAACATGGTGCTCGGGGCATGTTCACATTGAGATGCGTGCAAAAGCAAACCAGCACCTTAATGTGACGTTTTAATCAACTCCACCTCGCTTTCTCCCCCGGACACCGAAAATCAAGTGGGGGGATTAAAAAAAAAACAGCATGTGTCGTTTTAAACCCCTACACAACCCCAGCGAGGCCTTCACTCTCGCCCGATCCATTATTAACAATGACAACAATCCCCCCCCAAAACTGGATATTTTAATGGGATGCATTTGCACCGCGGCCGAGGGGCAGGCGCTCCCCTCACCCCGGGTCCCAGCCTGTGCTTTCGGGTCTGTGTGGCGGGCGATTTACCTTCCAGTTGCCGTACAGCCGCTTGATCCGGCGATAGTAAGCCTCCTTATCCAAGTTTACCGCCATAGCGCCGCCGCCGCGTCTCTCACTCCAGCCCCCGGCTCAGCTACCGGCCGGCCTACCGCAGCAAACACGCACTTCCCCCCCGCACGCAATATATACACTATTAGCAATCGTTGGTAATTATGGATTTTTTTTTTGTTTTAAACCAAAAAAAAAAAAAAAAATTTAAAAAAAGGAGTGTTTTTGGTTTGGCTATGGAGTGTCGTGCTAGGATGTTGTGGACTGTAATCCAGCGGCTGCGTGTCACAGATGACGCTCATTTGGAAGGAGCCTCTGCGCTACAATGTCACAGATTTACATAAATAGCGAGCCGACCGCTTACACACACACAGAGGGACACACACGGGCCCGCATATCTTTATTAAAATTACACCCTCCTCTCTTTCCCTCCCCCTCTCCCTCCTCCCCTCCGTCGACAACAGCCCAGCGCCATCTATTAGTCATGTATGTATGTATGCAGGCGTGTTTTTTGGTCCTGAATCGCACTGATTAGACGTGAATATGGATTATTGCTGTTGTATCGGATGCACTCCTAGATACGCAAGGCTCTCGGTGTTTGTGCATCCCTCTCTCTCTCTCTCTCTTCCTCCCTCTGCACTGCATGAACGTCAGGGAGACCAAATTTGTATGAATGTGTCTCTGTACGTGAAAAAGTGAAGGTTTCTTTCTTTCTTTCTTTCTTTCTTCCTTTCTTTCTCCACCCCCCCCCGCAGCGCCCCCTGCCGCCCACACCCGGAAGCAGCCGGCGCGAGACCCTGGCCGCGCGCACTTTTTTTCTTTCTTTTTTTTTTCCTCCTCTCTTTCTTTCCGTTTTCATTCCGTCTTGTTTTCCCGCCCTGTGACTGAGAGTGGGAGGCCGACGTGCAGGCAGAGACGCACAGAGCCAATCATTTATTTATCTTGGGAGAGATTTCAAAGTTCTCTTTCTCTTTTAATGGCACCCCCCCATACTTAAAAGACCCCCCTCGTCGGCCGTTGAGATCCCGGGACGAAATAGTGGGACGATCTTCCAGCCTCTGTTGGAGATGCCCCCTCTGTCTTAGCCTTTCAATCACAGTTGAAGACTCATCTCAATGAGGCACAACCCACCCCAGAGGCACCCCGGCACGGTCACCCACACCCCTAGGTCTGACGAGCCATGGCCACCCAAGGGCTGTTGATGGTCCAACCCCCCCACCCCTCATGGCCGGCAAGAGACCCCCACCAGAGGGAAGAGCACAGCCAGCAGCACCGATCAAGAGCTTCCTGATCTCCTTGCTGCTGTAGTAACTGTAATGGCTGGAGGGGGGGTGACCAGGCCTAGGCCTAGATATTTATTTTCTCGTACATGCCTTCCATAGGAGTTTTAGTTTTTCTCTCCTCTGTGCCTAATGGTTTATATAATGTTGGTTTATGTTATTTTAACTGTTACAGGTCTATTTTTATTAATTTTTATTTTGCTGTATGCTTACCAGTCTGTAAAGCGCTCTGCAGCTACCCTACACAAATAAAAACTGATTTGTATCAATCCTTTCACACTCACACGGAGAAAGAGAGGGGAAAGGGGGGCGGGCACATTTGAGACACGGGAAATAAAGGTTTTTGAATTGCATTGAACAGAGGAGTGTGTGAATACTTCCCTTTGGCACACTGATACAACACACCCCTGCATTTTTGGATGCATCTTTTCTATGCAGTGGATTTATGCTACTGTGGCACTGCATACTCTATTATGAATAGTCACCCTGGTTAATGGTATGTGTTCATAAAAAATGTGTAGCGTTGTACTGTGGTTTAGGCACGGGGTACTTTGGTAAAAGTAGCACTCGCTTTCACACACACAAAAACATCTCTCGATCTCACTCTCAGTTTCAGTAGACAAGCTCTGACTGAGACAAGACCCCACTGAGCCACGGCTTCCCTTGAATGAACGATATTCCTCAGACCAAAACAAGTGACTCTATATCCTTTTTTAAAATGAACGTGTGTATGTACAACTACAAATGCATTATTTCTTCCTATTAATATTAGCTGGATTTCTAGGGGCAGTATACCAGCACCACACAACCTCACTCGAGTGCTGCTGCTGTAAGGAAACGTAGGACGGCACCCCTTCAGAACACAACCCCAGAAAACAAAACACAGACAGGCAGGCAGGCAGACAGGCGTTTGGAGATATTTATTAGGATTTCAGTAAATTCCATTCGAACCCATAATTTACAAGTTATCTGGCCTCTCTCTCTCCCCCGACCGCAGCAGAAAGTTCATCTCATTATACATTGGTTTTTTTTTTTTACAGCTCATGATTTGCGCTCTACTGTTCCTTTGTGTTAAGCTACAGTATAACTACACAAAATTAAAAAAAATCATTAAATATATTTAAAAAAAGAAAAGGCAAACAAGCGATGATAAAGAGCCGCTCTTTGCCTCTCGGAGACCCCCCACTGCTCTGAAGCGTGACTCTGGGAGGGGGCCGGCGTCAGACTGAACCCAGCACTCCTGATTTAATTACTTTGTCCATTATTATCATGATTATGGAACTGATTGTAGTGTCACCCGTTTCAGTATCAGTTATTGTAACAGGCGCTCGTTCACTCACTCGCAGTCATCCTCCTGCAGGGGATTACAGATTCTGTTAACCTCTCTCTCTCTCCAACACTGTCCTTTCCCATTACGAACATATAGCAGATTTTGTTGGCAGATGTCTCCGTGTCATGTCCACACGTGTGCGTATTCCTCTGTAACACGGTCTACTGTCACCCCCCCATCACGGTCTCCGACACTGTGCTCTCCGGACAAGAGACCAAGAGCGTCTGTCTACTGAACCCCCCCGACGGCTTCCTTCAGACGGGGAGATGAAACCACTAAAATAAAACTCAGAAATTCATCAGTCCTACATAATGAAATGAAATGTAAAAAAAAATACAAATTCTTGCAGGGTGGAGAGACGCTGCTTCTCCTCTCCCTGGCCTCCTCTCCTTCCTTCCCCACTTCCTGTCTTCTACCCCTTTCTCCTCCTCCTCTCCCATCCCATCCTCCCTCCTGGCTGCAGGGTTTAGGTGACGGTGGTGGTCGAGCCCTGTCCTCGCAGGGAGCACCAGGCCATGAAGATATCCCTGAAAAACACAACCGAGAGGAACCGTGAGACACACAACTCGGTGAGCGAGTGTCGGTGGGTGTGGTGCGTCAGTTCTGTGTCTGTCAGTACACACCAGCAGTGTGTCTGCCATTTGTTAGTGTGCATGTGTGGTGTGTGTCAGTACTCACCAGCCGTGCGTGTGTTGTGTCAGTACATACCGGCAGGGCGTGTGTCAGTGTGTGCGGGTCAATGTGTGCGTCAGTATTTGTGTGTTGTGTGTCACTATGTGTACGTATCAGCGTGTGGTGTGCATCAGTTCTCACCGGCAGTGCGTGGCGACACACTCGTTGCTGCAGTATTCGCGGTCCCAGTCCTTGCTGTCCACGGGGGGGTTGGTGCAGCCAGCACGCACACAGCGGCTGGGGGGCGGTGAGGGGGCCTCCTCCTGTGGGGGGGACACGCTCAGCTCCACCTCCATCTGAAGGAGGGACAGAGTCGATACACCGTTTGACCGACTGGACACCACAGCACACGGATACACACCGTCACAGACTCACACGTTCAGACTAACACACACACACACACCCCTCCCGACCCCCGTACCGCTCCAGCCGTGAACTCTTCCGCCTCCTGGGCCTCCTCGGCGGCTGAGGGGGAACAGGCGGACTGCGCCACCTCCACGGCCATGGCGGGGGGAGAGGCGACGGAGGAGGCAGGGCCTGCCGCCTGAACGACGGTGACGGGGGCGGTCCCGGCCGACGAGGTCACGATGATGGGCGCGGCTAGCTCCGCCTGCAGGGGGGCGGGGACGATCTTGATCTGCAGGGGCGGGGGCGGGGCCGTCGTCACCGAGACCGCCATCCCGGCTCCGCCCCGGGGCTTGGCCTGCAGAGGGGGCGGGGCCTGGGAGTGCACCATCTGCTGGAGGCGGGGGGGAGGGGGCTGCTGCATCTGCTGCAGCGGGGGCGGCTGGCTCAGCATGGGTGGCCGGCTGGGCCCGGTCACCACCGTGGAGGCGCCGGCGGCGGACAGGGCCGGGTTCTGCTGCAGGATTCGGGTGGCCGGGATCACCGTGACCACGGAGGTGGGGATCTGGTGGCCCGAGCCGGCCAGCATCTGTTTGGAGATGATGATCTTGGTGACGGTGGGGGGGTGGGCGGCCGCGGCGCTGACGGAGGGCTGCAGGGGGGGCGCGGAGGACTGCAGGGAGGCGGCGCCGGGGCTCTTGCCGGCAGTGAGGCTGGGGTGCGCCCCGGTGCGGGAGCGCGTGATGACCTGGGGGTGGTCCAGGATAATGTTGGAGGTGCAGATGTTGGTGATGGTGTTCTGGTTGGGGGCGTTGTGCGGGATGCGGGGGGAGCGCAGGGGCGCTGGGGGCGGGGCAGCCTGGGGGATCGGCACTGGGGGGGGAGGGGAAGGTTCGGTGTCCATGACTTCGATCGTGGTCTGGGGAGAGAGAGGGAGAGAATTTGAGAGAATTATTTCTAAACAATGGCTATTTTATGCCCCTTTTCCAAGCTGAGCTGGCCTGGCATGGATCGGGTGTGTACGCTGTGAATGCTGAGTCACGCTGAAAGATAGTCGGGTTTTTCAGATGACAACAATGCAGTTGCTTGAGTGTGTGGTTGTCCTCATAATTGTCTTATTATTTTTTACTATATGGGAATGAAAACCAACTGGCCCAGCAACCAAACTGTAACAGTGAACCTGCAAGCATTAACATACATTAAAACTTTCTCAAATACGACAAACAACATTTGAAAGACTGTAACGACACTTTAATTTCTATGTTAAGCTATAGTATCGTTTAGTCATTGAACCCTGATAATATGGAGTATTTCAGCATGCACTGGAACAGTGTCTATATAAAAATTATGGATAAATATATCAATCTATATATAACATTGTAAAAATAATATTAGCCTTTAACAGAAGAGTCTAAAACGCTTAATGTAGAAATCGTAGAAATGTGGCTTACTGCACATAAAATGTAACCATTATATCCAAACTTCTCAAATTACAAGACTGACACCATCCAGGCTGATAAATCAAAGACTTATGTTTAAAGTGATATAAAAAGCATAAGTATCTTGTGTAGCGCTTAAGGTTGAACGCACTTGGTTTGCTTTATTGTTTAACATTGATATTGAATGTTAAGTCAAATTGGTTATTGACAATAATAATTATCTTATCTTAAACTGTCTCCATATTTTATTGGTAACATTAGGATTACAAACTTTGGATTACAAAAGTAATGGTTATGTTTAAGCACATGAAGGTACGTTACACGATACATAAGCGAGTGTCTAAAATGCTTTTGATGTTGTAAAATAACATTCAGGTCGAATGTCATTAAAACTAAATATCAATTGTCAATACTAACGTGTACTCTTTCGATATAATGACATTTGAGTACAATTAAATATCCTTCCCTTGTAGATTTGACCTGTATTATTTGTTTACTTGTACGAATAACTGCTTGAAGAATCCATTAAAAACTTGTCTAACCAACGGAGAGAGAGAGAGAGAGAGAGAGAGAGAGAAACTTGTGAGAAATCGACTCGGGGGGGGGGGGGGAAGGGAAGGCTATACATTTTCTAAGCTTTGTTATTTCAAAAGCTGTGCTGCAACACACAAATGTTATGTAATTAGTAATTAAAAAGCTATCAGTGTTTACTGTTATAAATAAACAAACATATACATCATGAGACGCCAGAGAACCAGTTTAAAATAAATAAATAAATAAATAAATAAATAAATCGGATGTTGGAGATTAAAGACCTAACTTTACAGATGAAGAAGGGCAATCGCTCGAAGCGATAACTGATTAATTTAAACTCGTTGTGTAGATCAATCCTACAATTCTTTTTACCAGTATATAGATAGCAGTAGTAGATTGTTAAGTATTTGTGGTGTATTTTATTAATCTATTAAGTATTTGTAATGCATTTAGACCTAGTAATCGGGCAGGCTGACGCTAGTGAAGATGAGTTCAGTTAACTCCTCCCCCGGCATGGCTCAGCCCTAGGTAAGGAGCAGGGCTGAAAATCCACAGCCTGGTTCTGGGTCAGATCGTCAAAATTGCCAGTGGGTAACGTGCCAAGCCGAGCCGCGCCGGCCTGGTTACGGCACAGATATATACCGGTGGAAAAGGGGGTATTAGACACACTCCAATCAGTAATATCCCATTTCCACTAGCCACGAACAGGTGCAACTAACATTTGCTTGCAGGCTTTCCACTCACATTGTCGTGAGGTAAAGCCGGCCTGGGATGTGAATTACACGAAAGGTCAAAACGCATCCTGGGACCCTCTGCATTCTGGGATTTAGTGTTTAAAACTGTAGGCTGAAATACCTTTAACATTAAAGTGCAATACACTTTGGACTGAAAACGTTTTTACAATATCTAACAGATATTCAAAAGAAGAAACCGGGACAAACGTATTTATATAACAAATGACATCACTTAAAAACATGATAGTATTTGTCCAAACATTTAGTGTTAATGTTGACGTATCTGCTCCCGTTTCATCTAGTTTATTTTATAAAAGAGCTGATAAAAATAAACGAGTATTACTTCTCCCTGTATCATGATCCGATTTACATTGACAATATAGCTTAACTTAAGTATCCGATATAGTTTCCTTATTATTAATCTGCCGGATAATTAACTGCTGTGCATTATTAAATACAGTACCTGTGTGTTAAATCTGTCCCATGTAGCCACTTAGCATCATGAAATATACAGTCACAGCCTATATATGTAGTTTCTTAAGAACAACTCAGACATGTATATAAAAATACAGCTACAACACTCTGGGATCCATAACTTACTTTTCACAAATTCGGTATTAGCTTTATTACCCTGTATAATCTACATAAGCTTAATCAATGTCGCTAAATAAATGAATCGCATCAATAACATGCGCGGCATCAACTTTTATTTTGTCTGGGATTCATTTACAGAAGACCCTGTACTGACACGGTAATTAATGGATTATGCACTGGTTTTATTAATCACTGCTGTCAAGGTAGTGATGTATTTCTACAGTCGGTAAAGCGTCTATACTAGGATTACCATTATGCTAGTAGTAGTATACATATAGTTCGCGATAATGAGGGTTTACAAATTAAAATATTCGCTTCTTCATGCAATTGATCACATAAAACATGCAGGCTTTTATTTTTAATTTTTTACAATTAAAAAAAAAAACTTTTAAAAGAGTGTCAACAGGGGAAAGCTAAAAACTTGGGACATTTAAACTATTTTGAGATAATTTACAAGATATCGCGACATTTAATTTAAGGCCAGGACATATGGTCATCATAGTCTTTCATGTTTGCGTGTATTTATAAAAATAAAAGTGAATATTTTGTCCCGGCACACTGTATTGCAGTCCTCTATCCAGCAGGATTTTCGTGATCTTTTCAAACACTTCTCAATGTCTCACTGCTCCAAGCAATTGATCCTGTGTGGCACTTTCCATCTACATTTCAGTGGCTAGTGGAAATGGGGCATTAGTCCAGTAGTCTCTTAAATAAAGGTCAGGGTTCAATTCCACTGGGGACTCTGACCTGACCCTGACCTTCATTTAAAACACAAATAATGTTTCATAGTGGAAATGGAAGTTAAATTAGTCCAATCGACTCATAAGCAAAGATTTATCAGTCGAGTAAACTTATACCTATATGTACTGCAAGTCTGGCTGCCCCCCAGAGCGCAGGATTGGCTGACGCCTCTCACCTGAGACAGCTGATTGGCTCGGTAGGCTGCGAGTGCTTTCAGATACTCCTTCTTAGCAGCTTCTGTCTTTCGCTTGTACACCTGAGAAAGAGAGAGAGAGAGCAAAGGGACAGTGAGAGTTTAATACAGATACACTAAATGGGCACCGAACAGACCGAGGGACAGAGAGTGAGAGAGAGAGACAGACATATCCCCAGCCTCTCTACCTGTTTCTGCTCCTCTCCCAGGCTGTCCCACATGGAGGCCACGATCTTGGACACCTCCCCGAAGGTGGCGTTGGGGTTCTGGCCCTTGATGGCCGCCTGCGTGTCCCTGAAGAACAGCGCGTAGGCCGAGACGGGCTTCTGCGGCTCGTTGGGGTCTTTCTTCTTCTTCCCCTTCTTCCCCCCGCCGCCGCCTCCCCCGGCCCCTCCCGCTCCTCCTCTGCGCAGGCCGCCGGCCGTGAGGGAGGGAGGCGGGGGGTGGACGTGGCCGGCGGAGGAGGAGGGGACGGAGGACGAGGACAGGGAGAGGGCGGAGGTAGCAGCGACGGCGTCCCCCACAGGGCTGAGAGAGATGACAGCCGGGGAGACGGACACTGGGGACTCCACCAGCACCCGCTTCTCACACTGTGGAGAGAGAGAGAGGGGTTAGTAAAGATATGGTGACTGGACACTACAGTACATTGACACTGAGAGAGACTGACAGATAGACACAGTAAAGAGAGAGAGAAGGACAGCGAAACAGGGAGACGGTAAAGAGAGAGAGAGAGAGAGAGAGAGAAAGAGAGACAGAGAGAGGAGGACACAGCGAAACAGAGTGACAGTGAGAGAGTCAGAGACAGAGTCAGACCCAGGCTGTCATACCTGTCTGTAGTCATCTGCGTCGTCGTCCTGCAGCGACCCTGCCGGGGAGGGCGTGGCAGACAGTCGGTCATCGGGAGACTGAGGGCGGGGCAGGATGGTCCCGCCCCCCAGACTCAGCCCCAGCTGCGCGCTCAGCTCCGACTGGTCGATGGTGGTCAGCTGGCCGTGCCCCAGTAGGCCGTGGTTAATGTCACTCAGTGGCACGTCGATGGTCATTGGGGAGGAGCTGCTGAACTGGGAGCCAATCGAGTGGCCCAGGTCCTGGATGGGGGAGGGAAAAAAGGGACCCACACAATCAAATATGACCTCCCTACTATCTCCTCTCTCCCTCTCCTCCGTCCACTCTCCCTCCCTCTCACCATGCTCAGTGTGGAGCTCAGCATCGCCCCCCCGGGCTGGGTGATGACTCCCATGCTCAGATGCTCCAGGCCCTGCGAGGGAGGGGTGAAGGGCGAGGAGAAAGAGGGGTCCCCTCCCCCGCCGGCCCTGCCCACCATCCCCACGCCGCCTCCTGCGCCTCCACCGCCACCGCCGCCCCCAACGGAGCCGCCGCCCCCCGCACCACTGCCCTGCAGATCCGCGAAGTGGCCGACCACGTCCGACACGGCCAGCGTCGAGTCGGGGTCCAGGGAGATGGGCGGGATCTCGAACTCCTCATCACCCAGGGAGGGGGTGTGAAACGTCTGCAGAGAGAGAGGGTACAGTGTGTGTATTACAAGTATACAGCAGAGTATGTGGATATATAATATACAGTGTGTACTATCAGGGTATGTAATGTACAGTGTGTATAAAATATGGAGTGTGTGCAATACTAAGTGGCTTTGTGGTTTTCTTTAGTATATTAAACATATTGAGCATATTATTTTATTCTCTAAAATACAATATACCTATAGAGAATTAAGTCACATGATTTATACTGTGATGTACTGGTTACTGTGTTTTCGTCCTTACAGTTATCATACTGTTGAAAGTGTTTACCATAGCATCCCTGGCATACATATACTGTAAAGGGTATAGATTTGTACAGTGTGTGCGCAGTTTGTATACTGTGTGTTCGGTCTGTATACAGCGAGTGCAGTGTGTCAGTACCTCAGAGGAGGAGAGGAAGGGGTGTCCAGCCCCAGAGATGGTCAGATAGTTGTCACTGCCTCCAGGGAACTGCAACACAACAACACACAGTTACTGCGTCATCATCACAACACAACACACACATACACTGTATCACCATCACAACACAGGTCTGCGAAGACATAAATAACAGCCCACACACCCCTTCCCTGTATCAAACATCAAAACAAAAGTGCCAAAACATGTGGCTTGCAGGGAACAGTAACAGCACAACACAGACAGTTGTTATATCACCATCACAACAAGACACTCAGTTTAAACACACTCCCTACACAGTGACACTTGTTATTCTGCACACCACTGTGTAAAATGACCGAAATACAGTGCACTGAACTTTTCTTTGCATCCAGTAACCCTTTCCTGGTAGATGGCGTGTGTTTACAGATCCAGGTCTGAAGATCTTGTGGTTTAAAAAGGCCGCAACGATCATAATTATGACTACAAAATGCCGGATCAAAATACTGCGGTGAAAACAGAATGGCAGAGAGAGAGGGGGATAATGGGGATACAGACACAGTAACAGAGAGGGGAGACACAAAGATACAATGGTCGCCTCACTGCAGCACCGATTTCTACACGTATGCACAGACCTGCACCTTTCAACCAATCCTATCACAGACCTGTGCAGACGACAGCACGACCAGTGAACCGAGCGAGAAGAGACGCGGGGACAGAGGGACAGAGACGGCTACGGCGAGAGACAGGGACACACAGAGCGCACCGGTCACCTTATTGACAGCGTCGTATCCGTTGTACGGCTGCGACGCGTCCAGAAAGTCCTGCTCGCCGTGCTGGCCCGGGCCGTCCGCCAGCCCGGTGTAAAAATGGAGATCCATGGCCAGCGCTGTCCACACGCCGGTGTCTATCGTGGTCGCGGGGTGTTTCTGTATTTCTTTACGTATTTTTCTTTTCCCTGCGCTACAGTGTGTCGTTATCCGAGCGGCGCCTTTCTACAACGAAGAGTTCATCCCCAAACAGACGACGATAATCCGGCCCCGTGTGCGCGGTGTGCAGCGCAGAAATCCGATCAGACGGCCGCGGACACCAGCGTCCCTCCCCGGGCAGACCTCAGCACGCAAATGCCCGGAGCGTATTATCCACAACGCGTTTATGTCGGTTTTCCGGAGAGCGGCTGCACCGGCGCAGACAGCGGGCTGAATGGCACCCGACTCCCGTCTGGCTCTGGAGACGGAGACCGAGGAGGAGGAGGCACACCGACCGCAAATGGATTCGCCTCTTGTGGTCCACCGTGCAAATCACAGCCAGCGCTTTTCCCCGGGGGTTTTCACATGTTTGTGAGCGCTACGGGTGTCGACGGTGTGTGTGTCCCGCCGCTCGGCTGCACTCGGCCGTTGCTCTCCTGCCTTTCCGAGCGGGGACCGACGGGCGGAGCGGGCGTGGGCGAGTCCAACTGATCCAAACGCACACGGGGGGGGGTAGTTCACGTTAGGGAAAACGATTACGTTTTTATATCGCACAGATTCCGAAACGCTGTGAAAAGGGAGCGAGTTTACAGCCACAGCTACACGACTCCGCTCAACGAAGATATAGGAGCGCCTGGTGTTTATATCCCGCTCCACCAGCAATCCCCTTTCCCCCTCTGCATCCCACGACAATGTAGCAATGGTTCGTCCCAGATGGATTTAATGTGGCGGAGAGAAGGCTTAACCATTTGTGTGCCGATGGGAGTGAGTGAGAGAGACGGGGGGAAAGAAAGGGAAAGAGTTGGACTGGCGACCTCCTCCTCCTCCTCCTCCTCCTCCTCCTCCGATTGGCATGGATCTTATGGAGGTGTTTGGTTTTATTCCCTCTCTTCTAGTGTGTGTGGGTATGACAGTGTGACTATCAAACACTGCACTGAGAGAGATGGATGGATGGATGGATGGATGGATGGATAGACTTTGGAAGGGAGGATGAACTCCAGTTTCAATTCTGCTGCACTTCCACAGCATGCCAAAATGTCATGTATTATTATTTAATGATTCTATACCCTTACTATCCAAGGGAGTGCGTTTGAGTTTGACTCTCTCCCTCCCTCCCTCCCTCCATCATCCCCAGAAAAAAGGACAGAAAAGCGAGGAGAGTTGGCGTCTCTGATGCTCGCAGGGACCCACCCAGGGAGCTCATCTGCCTCTACAGAGTCAAAGTGATCACCATCATCGCTTCCCAACGCTATGGCTTGGTTTCGAGACCAGCTTTTATTCGGGGACATCATAAAGTAAAATAAAAAAAAGGAATGGATCGATTTAGAAGCATCAGCGACACTTCACTGTATCCGGCTGCTGGGTACAGATCCACGTTTATTACGAACTTTCGAGAGGGGGGCTCGGCTCGGCTCGGCTCGGCTCGGCTCGGTTCGGGTCCGGTTCGGTTCGGGTGCTGGGTGGGCGAGTCGGGGATCGCGACCGGTTCCTCCCTTACCTCCATCGCCGCTCTCAGTCCAGTCGCTGTGCCCGGTCCGCTTCCTCGATCACAACATTACAGAACATGGCACCGGCTTCCGGGTTTCCCCGCCGATTCCGGGAAGTGACGTCACTGGGAGCCTTCTTCCACTTCCTGTGCTTCTGCCCTCCCCCGACGCATCATCATCGTCAACAGCGCATGTGCAGAACGAAAGCGTGTTACAGTGTATGTGTGTATGGAGGGCCAGGTTAATATTGTTGCTTTTTTCCGCATTCTTGCCTTAGTGTGTGGCCCTTAGGTGTAACTGAGCCCAATTTACGCACCATCATTTATGACCTATCTATATAGACGTCTGCTCTCTACTCATCTAGCTAGGTTGCTGTCAGTGTATATCTGACTGTCTGTGTATCTATATCAGTCAGCCACATTATTATTAAATAAAGGAATTGGGGGAAAAGGGAGAGCTTGAATGTGGTGAGCGGGAGGAGAAAAGTGACAGAGAGAGACAGACTCCTGTGGTTCTTTTAAAAGCGTTTTTACTCGTTTCTCATTTTAAAATACAATTCCAGCTCCTCGCCAGCAGATTTATGTATGGACAGACAGACAGACAGACATGTACACACAGATGGACAGTGCAGTTCAGCGCTGACACCATCCCCCCTCCGCACACAGCCACCAATCAGAACCACAGACCCCCCCCCCCACCAACCCTGAGTTGCATTCAGGATAACCCACACACCAGTCCCTATACAGTTATTATAGAGTCAATACATTGTAGTACTACATACTATACCCCTAGGTCCCTATATAATACAGTACAGTAGAATAAAATGCAGTATCAAACAGTACCAGATCGTACAGTATAATACCTTGCAGTACAGTATGATTACTCCGGGAGGTGCTGCTGTATCAGCACTGACAGAGGTCCCTGTAACTGCCCTTACCACTACAGCATCAACAAAATAAAACTGTGAAACACTGTACTGTACTTTATTGCACTGTACTGCACTTTTACTGTAGAGCACTGTACTTCACTTCAATGCGCTGTACTACAATGTACTATACGTAAGTGTACAGCCAAGATAATCTGACTCATCTTCACATTATGGGTTGCAGCTGATTGGGGATCAGAACATAAAACTAGTGCGCAGACACACACACACACACACACACATGCCAGCACAAGTTACAGTGTCCCGGACAGTCCGTAACTCCGCAGCGGCATGGTCCAGTCAGAGTCCACTCTGCAGTTCAGTCCAGTACTGGGGGAAACTCTACAAGCAGCATGTCTGTGATGCTATGGGCTAACTGTACAGTGATCTCCCCGCCCTCCCCACCCCGTTTCGCAGTTGGAAATGGTACAGGCCGTGTGTTTTACGATTACCGGGTCACTGCCAACTGATGGTGGGAGAGCGGGGTACTAATCTAGATATCCGTCTGCATTTTAATATAATACATCTTTTGGGATGTAAACACACATACACACACTCAAAGCATTAGCAGAGCCCTTGGTGTCGCCCATTTTACGACACCCCCTACAAAGATGGCGGATAGTCAGTGCGGAGCACTGCTTCACGTGCAAGGGGTCTATCTGAGACACGCAGCCAAAGAGAGTCCCAGGATGTTGCCTCCTGTCTGGAGTTGCCACGCCCCTCTCTGCTCCCTCCCCCTCTCAGGTGCTCCCTGCCCGGCGGCCTGTGATTGGCTGCTCACTGCGTAGCCCCCGGCGATCAGGAGTAGATGGTGATGACCTCGCTGCCCCCGCCCCTGACCAATAGGACGCGCTCCAGCCCCTCGGTCAGGACCTCCAGGAATTCCATGTCTGAGAGAGAGATGAGTGAAGGAATAACACTGATGGACAGACAGAGAGAGAGAGATGGAATAACTGATGGAAAGACAGAGAGAGAGAGAGAGAGAGAGAGAGGGAATAACTGATACACAGAAAGAGAGAGAGATGGACAGGGAGAGAGTGGCCCAGTGCAGGATACAGTTCTCGTCGCCCTCCGGGTTGCGGGGGGGCCCCGGCATGTTGAGCAACACCAGCCGGGCATCGTGGGACTTGTTGACGATGACCTCATTCAGCTTCACAGCCGTGTGCATGCGCCGCACATTAGACTGGTCCCTGCAACACGCCAAGCACACGCTCAGAGCACAGCAGACCACACTCTGACAACACATTCTACCAGCTTCACGCTAATAACACACGAACGACACACACCACACAGTACATGAATACACACACTCCGAGTACAGTGCATCTCAGGCAGTCAGACCCCTCTCCCTCCATCTCTCTCTCTCTCTCTACTCACGGTCTGATGTTCAGCATGTCTCTGAACCCCTCTGGCGTGCTGCAGCCTGGCTGACCCCTCCACTGCGACCTCTGACCCACGCCCTGCGACCTCTCCTTGGTCCAGGTCATGTGGACGCGATGCTCCGACGTCGACCCCACTCCAAGTCCCCCGCTGCCCCCCCCGCCGCCCCCCAAGCCCCCGCCGTCTGTGTCGTCGTCGTCATCGGAGCCGATGCTGGTCAGACGCAACATTGAGTTCCGGTCCTTCACTAATTGAGCCTGAGAGAGAGAGAGAGAGAGAGAGAGGGGGGAAATAGACACAATTTTAATAATTGATTGATTCTGATTCATTACCTCTACACCCCCGCCCCCACTTAGTCACTTGGTTTCCTTCTCTCCCTCCATCCCTCTCTCTGTACCTGGTGGGCTCTGTGGTGCTGGGGGTGGCTGCGTGCTCTGAGCGCCCTGCCTCTGGGAGAGAAGATTACCTACAAAACACACACTGACACTACTCCACTGATACTAATGAAATACTCCACTGATACACTACACTATTACCAATTAGCTTCTACACCAGTACACTAATACTGACAACTACTACACTGAAACTACTGAACTACTACACCAGTACACTAACAGACAAACTACTACACTGATACTACTGAACTACTCAACTGGCACTACAATAATACTACTTTACTACTACTGCACAACGCCACTGATACTACTGTACTACTAGCCTACTACACTGATACACTATCTTGCTACTGCACCAATACAGTGACACTACTACTACTACAATAATACACTGACAGTCCTGCACTGCTACACATGTACTACATGGATACACAGACACTACTGTACCGACACTTGGCCTGAGTAGCAGCCCAGATTAAAACCACGCCACAGAGATAGACAGACTGGGGGCGTCTGTTTTAGGACAAGCGTCACTGGCAGCAGCACGCAGTCTGGCCCCGTCTCAGTATCTGCTGCCTCGTTACTCTAGCTAGTGTCCGGCATCACTCTAATTAATCAGCTGATGACTTGACATGGGGGGGTAATCTACAGATTCACTTACGTCATCGAAACTCCAGCGCACTCGCTACGGGGAGAGAGACACTTTACTCAACTGACATCAACACACACAGAGACAGGGACAGAGACCGAGACCACAACAGAAACACACACACCAAAACACACAAAAGGGCAGATGTACGTACAGATGGACGCACCTCTTTCTCGCGGTCAGACTTGGACAGCCTCATCTGTCTCAGCATCTGGCAGCGCTGCTCCATCATCAGGGTGCGCTCGTACGTGTACGCACTGATGTCACTGTCATGCTGAGGGGGAGGGGGAGTTAATTACTGAATTTAAAAATCTGTATATTTACAACCATTTATGTTATACACACACACACACACACAAACAAAGGTCTAGAGGCCCTTGATACACTGGGGGACACTGGGGCACCAACACAATTAGCACACTGGAACAATGGCACACAGACACACTGGGATACTGAAACACTGACACCCTGGAACACCAACACACTGAAACAATGGCACGCTAACAACTGAGACATACTGGGACACTGAGACACACTGGGACACATTAGGACACACCGGACACTGGGTCACTGACACACTGGGACACTGACCATCTCAACGACCTCGACCTCGGCCTCGATGCGCAGGTGGTACAGGAAGGTGGCCAGGTCTTTCTTCATCTGGATGGAGTTGTCCTCCAGCTGGGCCACTGTGAAGATACGCATCCGACACTTCCTCCACACCTGAGGGAGGGAGGGAAGGAGGAGAGAGAGGGAGGGGCAGAGAGCAGGATCAGGGGTCAATCAGAGGTCAATAAAAGATCAATCACAGGGCAATCAAGGATCAGTCAGAGTACAGTCAGGGGTCAATGAGGGGGCAGCGGGACCTTGTGCTGGCGCAGCAGGAAGGGCAGCAGCATCAGCATGCCGCCATCGTGGACGATCCACCACACGTCGATGGAGCCCTCGGCACACGGCTCGCTGTTACTGGGGAACAGGGAGATGTTCTTGGGCACCAGTAGGGCCAGGTGGGCCGTGGTCGTCACCCGCACCGTGTCTGAGTGAGGGAGAAACAGGGACCCGTTAACACCCCTCACACAGACGTGAGAGAAGACCCCTCTCCCACCCGCTCCTTGAACCCCTCTCCTCCCCTCCCACCCCGTCCCTGCCCCAGCCTCTCACGGATGAAGGTCTTCCAGGAGCGGGGGTCCTCGCTCTGCCTCCAGGCGCTGGGCCAGCCCATGACCACGGTGTTGTGCTGCAGGCCACCAAGCCCGCTGCTCTGGATCAGGTGGCAGATGCCCTCACGCGCCCGCTGGGCCACCACGCACTGGCAGAAGCCCTTCACCCGCTCCTGCTCCATGAGGTGCCGCAGGGTCTGAGGAGAGAGGGAGAGAGAGAGAGAGAGAGAGAGAGAGAGAGAGAGAGAGAGGGGGTAAACACTATGACTGACTGCCACACCGGCTGTACATTCGAGGGTGGCGACTCTACTCCGCCCCATCCCTCACCTGCTCTGCTGCCAGCGCCTCTCCGTAGCTCTCCAGGAAGTTGCCCACGAGGGCGGTGCCCACCAGGGTCAGCCCCTTGCCGGCCTTGAGCTGCGAGGCCAGGGTCAGCAGGCGGGGGCTCTTCACGTGCAGGTCCTCGTCCAGCTTCACCAGCACCAGCAGTTGCGGTCTGCGGGGGGAGAGACGGGGAGTTAAGTCGCAGACACCGACTGACCGCCGCACTCACCGCCGCGCTGACGTACCTCCAGTTCTTGGTGTGGGGGGGTCCCTCCTCCAGGCGCAGCAGTGCATAGCGCGCAGCACTGAGAGACAGCCCCCGGATGCCGTCGCCCCACTCTTTCTCGGCCCTGCAACACAGCACACAAAGCACACACTGTAACACATACAGCTCAGTGTAATACAACAGACACTTCAACACACTTACACACACTGCAACACAACACAGTGTAACATGACACACTGTAATGTGACATTGTTACACACAACACACATACTGCAATACAGCATAGCAGTGTAACATGACGCACAAACACAAGGCAGTGAAGCACGTCACGCATCGTAACACACACACACACACGATTACGCACAGGCATCTCAAACTGACGAACGCATGTGTTACTGTTACCGCAGCAACCTACCCGTGGTACTCGATGTACTTGTAGATCATTCCAGCGATCACCATGGCGACGATGGCGTAGTACCATGACGAAATGAACATCAGAGCGAGGCAGATACTCATGCCCAGAAATGACAGACTCCTAAAAGAGAGAGAGAGAGAGAGAGAGAGAGGTGAGGGGAGGGGCTGCTACACACTGAGTATATATTACACTGAGTGTGTTATAGAGAGAGTGTGTTATTACTTATTTCTTAGCAGACGCCCTTATCCAGGGTGACTTACAAAATAGAAGCGCAATACTTATAAGAAACATAAGAACATAAGAAAGTTTACAAACGAGAGGAGGCCATTCGACCCATCGTGCTCGTTTGGTGTCCATTAATAACTGAGTGATCCAAGGATCCTATCCAGTCTGATACAGTCTTATATGCTGTGTGTGTTGCCGAGCGTGTTTAATAATGTGCATCAGGCCGTGTGTTGTGTACCAGTGGTAGTAGGAGAAGCGGGGTCTCCAGTTGGGGGTCCTCAGCAGTGTCTGCAGGGCGCAGGCCAGATTGACAAACAGGTAACACATGAGGAAGAACCTGCGGACAGAGGTGGGGTTAGTACAGTTATGCACTGACGGAGAGGGAGGGAGAAAGAGATGGAGAGAGAGGATTAATACAGACACTGCACAGAGAGAGAGACTGAGAGACCTTGATGGAGAGAGGGAGAGGGTTAATACATGCACACACTGCACAGAGAGAGAGACGGAGAGACCTTGAGAGACAGAGAGAGAGAGAGAGATGGAGAGAGGGAGAGGGTTAATATAGGCACACACTGCACAGAGAGAGAGAGAGAGAGAGAGAGAGAGAGAGAGAGAGAGAGACGGAGAGAGAGAAGGCTAATGCAGAGACAAACACACACACACTCACATGGACAGTATGGGGGCCACCAGGTCCAGGGATGCGATCAGGATGCCCAGCTCTGCGATCAGCGCGGTCAACAGCAGCGCCCAGGTCGGCTCCCCGTTCGCCTTCCCATGACCAAACACCTGAGAGAGAGAGAGTGATAAAGAGAGAGGCAGAGCGATAGAGACAGAGATAGGTTGGGAGATACAGAGATGGAGTGATAGAGAGAGGGGAAGAGAAAAGGAGAGAGACAGAGAGACACAGAGGGAGGTGGGGAGATGGATTGAGAGAGAGAGGGGCAGTGAGAGAGAGAGCGCTAGAGGGAGGGAGAGAGGGAGAGACTCACTCTGAGGAAGGGGATGATGTTGTCCTTGGCGATGGCCTGCAGCAGCCTGGGGGCGCCGGTCAGGGATTGGAGGCCGGCGCCGCACGTCGAGAAGAATGAGCCAATCACGATCACCCAGGGGGAGGGCCAGGACAGTGTCCCCACCACCAGGTTACCCTTCACTGAGTCACCGAACCTGCAAAGAGTCGCCACACAGGACAGGGGTCAAAATACCTGGACAGGGGGCAACACAGAGAGACAGACAGACAGACAGGTGTTGTGTGACTCACTTGTCTCTCAGCAGAACGCCTTCAATGCAGGCGCCGAACAGAACCACATTACTGAGGTCTGACACACAACCGGTCAGGAAAACAACAACACTAACGATCATAATCATAATGACAACAAAAATACTATTACTTCCACCATCAGAACAAATACTGAGTGACTGGGATGTTGCAAAAAAGGGAGGGGATAGAGAGAGAGAGGGATGGGGGGGCAGCAGTGTGTTACAGGACACGAAAGAGGGAGCTGGCGGGGATGGAGGGAGTGTGTTCAAGGATACAGACGAGGGAGGTGGTGAGGATGGCCAGGATGGTGCCGATGGGGATGGACCGCTGGGCGTCCTTCAGGTCACCTGACCGATTGGAGCCGGCCATGATACCTGAGAGAGAGAGAGAGAGAGGGGGAGGGAGTTAATACAGGCACAGACATTGACACTGACTGACACACTGACTGACTGACACACGACAGTACGGTCCGGTGGCTACCTGTCACCGAGGGGAAGAAGATCCCCACCAGCAGCGTGAAGGAGGTGGTGATGTCCACGAAGACATAGTGCCTGTGCAGACGGCCCTGCACCTCGGGGGAGGGGAGGGACGCCTTCTCCAGCACCGCCCCCTTAGAGAGATACGAGCTCCAGATATTCTCTACGGAGAGAGAGAGAGAGAGAGAGAGGGAGGCAGAGAGGGAGAGAGGGAGGGGATGCTGTTACTGTGTTTGTGAGCAGGTTGTGTATTTGTGACCTGGGATAATGTCACTGTTACTGTGATACCAGCCCTGAGATACTATGACCTTTGCCTCCGTGCCGACTGTATTTGTGATCGTGTTACAGCAGTACCTGCCATGACCCCGCTGGCCAGCCCGGGGATGCCCTGCACACGGCTGAGGTTGGCCAGGGCGAAGTAGGGGTCGCAGGTGGCGTTGAGCTCCGCCCTCTCGCAGAACAGGTCCCACAGCCGCGACGTCACAGTCAGGTTGCCGACCAGCTGCGTCTTACTGCACATGTCAAACTCGTGGCGGGACAGAGTCCTGTTCCCCAGCATGCACACTCTGAGAGAGAGAGGGGGTTACACAATGATGCATAACATTTTATACTCTCTCTCTCACACACACACACACACACGCGGTGCTCACGGGAAGTCCGGGGGCTGGAAGGCGGAGACGAGGGCGCCGGTGTAGATGGATAGCACGGACACGATGACGCAGGCCAGGAACACGGAGGCCAGCTTGTTGACATACTTGACGCCCACGAACACGAGCAGTGCGAGCAGCAGCAGGAACACGGAGCCGTACACACGCATGTTGTTCAGCACCGACTCCACCTCGCCCGAGGGGAAGATGGCCGCCCCGGGGGCAATGTACATCTGGGGAGAGGGGTGGAAGAGGAGGAGGGGGTCGAAGGATTTTATGATTATTAATTTATTATGATTATTATTGCCATTGTTACAATACAACAAGCAGTAGACATGCTATAGATGATACAATTTTGAGGAGAGAGAGAGAGAGAGAGAGAGAGAATGAGCCATAGAGAAACAGATGTCGAGTGTTAGGAGAGGGAGGAAGAGGGAGAGAGAGGGAGAGATGAAAAAAGCGAGAGACTGAGATGTCGAGTGAGGAGAGAGGGAGAGGAAGAGGAAGAGTGATGAGGAAAGAGCAAGCGATGGAGATAAAGAGAAAGCAAGGGAGAGGGAGGAGAAAGAAGAAGAAAGAGCGAGAGGCCGAGATGTCGTGTGAAAAGAGAGGGAGAGGAAGAGGAAGGAGAAAGAGGGAGAGAGGGAAAGGAGAAAGAGGGAGAGACGGAGATGTCAAGTGAAAGGAGAGAGGGAGAGGGGGAGAAAGGGAGAGACGGAGATGTCGAGTGAAAGGAGAGAGAGGGAGAGGAAGGAGAAAGAGGGAGAGACGGAGATGTCGAGTGAAAGGAGAGAGAGGGAGAGGAAGGAGAAAGGGAGAGATGGATGTTGAGTGAAAGGAGAGAAAGAGGGAGATGGGGGAGAAAGAGAGATGAAAGAAGAGCGAGAGACGTAGATGTCGAGTGAGAAGGGAGAGAGGGAGAGAAGGACAGAGGGAGAGTGTCTGACCAGGAAGATCTCGATGGCCCCCAGGATGTACATGGCAGCGGCGAAGGTGGTGCCCAGGTAGAAGCACAGCCCCACGGCGCCCCCGAACTCCGGCCCCAGCGAGCGCGAGATCATGAAGTATGAGCCGCCCGCTGCACAGAGGGAGAGAGAGAGAGAGAGAGGGGAAAGAGATGAATAGAGTCTCACTCACTATCTGACTGGATACTGCAGCATATTAAAACTGCACAGAGAGAGCGAGGGAGGGAGGGAGACAGAGGAAGAGAGAGTGGGGATTGAGTCTTACCTGGCACAACTCCATTAGTAGCGATGGCACTCATTGAGATAGCAGTCAGCATGGTCTGAGAGAGAGAGAGAGAGTCATTACCACTGTCAGTCTGTTAGTGAATTAATCTGTGTCAATCAGTCAGTCAGTCAGTCAGTGTGTCGTCCTGTCCGGGGCACGTACACAGCAGCAGCAGATGAAGACGATGCACAGCGCCTGCAGCACCCCAGCCGTGCCCACCACCCAGGGCAGACGCAGGAACAGGATGACCCCGAAGATATTCTGCAGGCAGGGCAGGTACACCCCCATGAACGTGCCCATCTGAGGAGCCTGCGGCAGGGAGGGGGCAGAGAGGAGAGAGGAAGAGGGACAGGGGGTTAGTGCGTTTACAGAGCGTGTCGGTGCAGTGCCCTCCTCCGGCCACCGGGCGTCAGTGTGCTGGTGTCAGTGACGCAGTGAGGTGCGGCGCAGGCACCTTGCAGGGCTTCCTCTTGTCCCCGATGCTCTCGGCCTCCTCGTGCTCCTTGGCGCCCTGGGTCAGGTTGGTGTAGTTGGCCAGCCTGTTGAGGAGCGAGGAGACTTTGGGCCGAGTGTCCATCTCCTCCTGCAGAGAGAGAGGGAGAGAGAGAGAGAGTGAAGGAGATAAATTTAAGGGGTGAAGAGACAGGGAGGGAGAGGGAGAATTAGATACAGCAGGAATTGAGGGGTGAAAGGAGGGGCAGTGCATTAACACACATTCAACACTCAAACACAATCAGACAGACTCACATTCACACACACTAACTCGCTCACTCGCACTAGTACACACACACACCTCGAACAGAGCCAGGTTTCTGTCAAAGAAGTCGTCATCGTCGATGGCGTGTGAGTTGTTCATGTAAACACTGGACAGCTTCATATGACCATCACCTGAGAGAGAGAGAGAGATTAATACAGGACATTGACACTGCTCTGAGAGAGACACAGAGGCCGCGCTGTGATCGCAGCAGATCACAAACTGCCACAGGGCCAAAGCGACACCACCATGTCCCCTGACCGCCAGCAACAACACAGCTTTAGCCGTGTAAAGATCTGTGTGAAATATACACCCGCACACCCTCACCCTCAGCTGTTTGTTGTAAGCTCATACCGTGCCGAAGCAGAAGCCACAGTTGTATCTGGAGTTAAAATAAAGTTGTGTCTTGACCCTAGACTTGTTTGTCGAGATTCACTCGTCCTGCCAGACCACACCGAAATAACACACTCCCCCACCCCTCTCCATCTCTCTCCCTCCCTCACCCTCTTCTCCTTCTATCTCCCTCCCTCACCCTCTCTCGCTCACTCTCTATCCTCTATCCCTCCCTCCCTCCCTCCCTCCCTCACTCACTCACTCACCCTCTCCTTCACTATGTTCTTTCCCTCTCTCTCCTCACTTCTTCTGCCGGTCTCCCTTAATCCCTACCCCCTCTCATCTCTCAAAACAGGAACTGCCAGTTCTCTCTCTCTCTCTCATCCATGGCCTGGTCATGTGTGGGAGAATTAAGTGTCTCCTCCCTTCATCTCCTCCCTCACTTCTGGAGAGAGAGGTAGGGAGAGGGGGGAAGGGGGTCTATTGCGCATGTGGTAATTTAGCATGAGGACGTGTGTGTATTAAGGTGTGTCTGAACTGTGAGTAGTCTGGTGTGTGTCTCTATTGTATATTAGTGTGGTGTGTGTGTGTGTGTGTCAGTCTGATGTCATTGTGTGATGATGTCATTGGTGATGTCATTCAGAATCGCAGTTGCAACTGAGGTGTTTGTCTTGTAGTGACTGAAGTGAGAACAGAACCAAAAGACAATTCTGGGTATTCATAAGTTAAACCACAGGGTGTGTGTGTGTGTGGGGGGGATGAAGTCAGACTCTGAGATGCGGCTGGACAGTCTTACCGTGCTCGGTGGCGCTGCGGTCCGGCGTGTCCGCCCCCGTGGTCCCGACCGAGGTGGTGACGGCCCCAGAGCCCTCGCTGAGCGGCTCGCTGCGGCTGACGCTCTCCCGGGAGCCGAAGCGGACCCTGGAGCTGGAGCGGGAGCTGACGTCCGGGGAGGTGTCCGACACGCCCGGGAGATCCTCGGCCTTGGTCGGGGTGACCGTGAAGCGCACCGACGACATGGCTCTAGTCGTTGTCTTGCTTGGTCCTTGGTGGTTGAGACTGTTTTATTCCCTCCTTTCGATGTATTTTTCAATGAAAAATAACGTATTTCTTCCCTCTCTCCTCGTCTGTGACTCTTTTTGTTTCAGTTTCTTGGTTGTTTTTTCCTTCTGACCTTTAAGTTTCCCTTCTGCTTTTTCTCGCCTCTCGACGTTTTCTTGTTTTCCCTTTTGTCATATATTAACTTCTCTCTCTCTCTCTCTCCCCTCTTTTGTCAGTGTTCTGTATTAATATTCGGCTGTGCCCGTGCAGCCCTCTGTGTCTGTGTGAATTGGACGGTATGTCTCATACTTGTTTTGATATTATCTTAAGAGAGAAAAATGTCTCACTTGTGAAACGCGTTGTTTTGATATGTATGTTGCCTGAATACCCCAAAAGCTCCCCGTTTGCACAACAATGCAGTCAAACCGCAGGGCAGGATGCGTGTGCCTCGTGATTGGGAGTAGGCCCCAAAGTTATCGCCGGCTGCTGTTCATATTGTTCCTCCGAGATATTATCTCCAACAACAGACACCAGGAAGTGGGTTGATTTTGGGTTTGAAATGTGGAATTTGATCCAATTTCAGAGTTTAAAATAGAGTTCAATATTTAGGCGTACATACATGCTCCTTCAAAATAGTACTGCACTGTACTAAGTAGGCTAATGTCCATTACATAGAGAAATAATCCAAGTCTGCAAAGTCACATGATCACAAACATCATAATACTGAAGGTCTGCTTGGCTTTCATAATAATACGACTGGACACGCTTCATTTCAATAAGTTATTATATTAATAATAATAAATAATAAACTTAAAAATAACCTTCAAGGCAAACAAACGTATGTTATTGCAGTATTGAATGTTGGCCCTCGAATCCCACTAACGGAATGTACTGTTTTGTAAAGTTATAATGTTAAGAAATAATACAGCGCAAAACAATACCCACGGGTGTATTAGTATGCATCTATACTAATGCAGTATATATCTCCGAATCACCATTACTTCACGTACAGAAAGAACAGGCGATTAATATTAAATCCCTTTTTAGGCGCAGGAGACACGCATACACACATACTTTAGGTGCACGTATTATTAATATTATACTGCTGCTGTTGTATTGGCAATGTCATTTTTGGCATGTTCTGGACCCTAGGAGATGGTGCGGTTTAACCCGGGTAGATGTTTAAATACTGACCGTGCCTGCAGCTCTCTCCCTCTCTCTCTCTCTCTCTCGGTGCAATAATTACCCAAGAGCGGTTCGGGCCAGTTTGGTGTTGTTGTGAGGTGCGGAGGCGTGAGGCAGGATTTTCAGCAGCTACGTCGCGTATAAAAGGAGAGACGGACAACACGTCTAGAGAGCTAGGTAGACAGACAGCTATTCTGGCTAATTCATTGCAAGGTGCGTAAAGACAGGCTGATGCAGGACAGGTAGCTCGGCATGCACAAAGTGCAGAAAGAGAGAGGGAGCGACAGACAGGTAGAGATGCACGACGCAGACTCTCGATGGAGAGGCGGTGTATTTCTAGAAGCTGTCCTAAGCCGTATTAGTCGGCCGTGTCTTGCAGTGGAGTCACGGATGCTTATCCCCGGTGTGTGTCCCACCCCACCTAACTCCCTGTCCTATCCGGTCCCGGTGGCCGATCAGGACCGCAGAGCCCCGCACCGCCCGAGCCCAGCACACGTGTGCGGGAGTCGCGCGCCCAGGGGTCGGGAAGCGCACCGCACGCACAGACACGCAAACACGCACAGCAGCCCCCGTCCCGTCCCGTCCCGTCCCAACCCCACCACCAACAAAAGGTTATCCTGTGGTAGCAGTGGTGTCACGCACGTCTACCGGTCTAGCTACACCAACACAGCGAGGAGAAAGGACATAGCTACTACCCCCCACCCGTGAATCCCGTCCTGGGCTGCGGGTGTCTGTGCGTCAGTTCTCCGTGTGGAGTAAGGTCTCCTCCCGGGTCCCCTTATAATAGATGTCCGAGCCCCGGTCAGCGCTTCCCCGCTCCGCTGTGCGTGCGACACCGCTGGCCCCGCCTCGGTTCTCCTCTCGCTTGCGCCTCTGCGTGGCGCGCATGCGTTGAAGGGGAAAGAGACGGGTGCATCATGGGAGATGGAGTTTTGTTCCAGAGCGTACCCCGCATCGTTACACATCAAACACAGGAACACCTGAATAGAAGTCCACACCTTCAACACGCCTCTCTGCCGATACATGTGCATCAGCCAGCTCGGAGGCGAAGATATATACAGATACGTTGCGCACACAACACAGACAACAGGAGTTCGAGGACAATGTGTGATGTCCGTGGACCCCCACTAGAAACCTGCTGCTCCGGCACCCGCTCACCACACACCAAGAACGAAACAGGAGGCGGGGAGAGGAGCATGCTGGGAAATGGACAGGACACACTCACCTTTGTTGTCATGTTCCATGTGTGCATCTCGTTCAGCATGAGCCTGCGTGTTTGTACACGTGTGTGTGTGGATATGAGACGGAGAGAGAGACTGAGACTCAACCCGACAGAGCCAGGGGGACACAGAGATCAAGGCCAAGTTCCAGAAACACATTTATTGCTGCAGATCCACAGGTGACAATGACACAGGAATCTGTACAATGCAAACAGTACAACAACTCAAAAAATTAAAAATAAACAGAGACTGTACACAAAATGGCAGCAGTGTGATCCCACTGAACACAGCTAGTACACCGACTGCTGTGTGTGTGTTATTGGTGTAGCTGGGTGACACAAAGTTGAGGTTGCCATTTTACAGTAAGTCCGTGTTGGTGTCAGAACTGGGCCGGAATGGGCTGTGAGTCCAGGAGACAGTGCGGATGATTTCAGGTCGGGTCAGAGCCAGGCCATGCTACAGGACGGGCCGGGGCTGCTGGGTGAGCAGGAGTCCGAAGCGCTTCTTGACGGTGACCCGGTGCCGGGAGAACTTATCATCCGGGGAGAACCGGGCCGGGTGGGCCGAGCTGGTGGGCTGACCTGTCAGGTCCAGCTTCTGAGATAGAGAGTGAGAGAGAGAGAGAGGGTTAATACAGACACACTGACTGACTGAACACTACAGCACATTAACACTGCACTGAGAGAGAGGGTTAATACAGACACACTGACTGAACACTACAGCACATTAACACTGCACTGAGAGAGAGAGGGTTAATACAGACACACTGACTGACTGAACACTACAGCACATTAACACTGCACTGAGAGAGAGAGGGTTAATACAGACACACTGACTGAACACTACAGCACATTAACACTGCACTGAGAGAGAGAGGGTTAATACAGACACACTGACTGAACACTACAGCACATTAACACTGCACTGAGAGAGAGAGGGTTAATACAGACACACTGACTGACTGAACACTACAGCACATTAACACTGCACTGAGAGTGAGGGTTAATACAGACACAGTGACTGAACACTACAGCACATTAACACTGCACTGAGAGAGAGGGTTAATACAGACACACTGAACACTACAGCACATTAACACTGCACTGAGAGAGGGTTAATACAGACACACTGAACACTACAGCACATTAACACTGCACTGAGAGAGAGAGGGTTAATACAGACACACTGACTGACTGAACACTACAGCACATTAACACTGCACTGAGAGAGAGAGGGTTAATACAGACACACTGACTGAACACTACAGCACATTAACACTGCACTGAGAGAGAGAGGGTTAATACAGACACACTGACTGAACACTACAGCACATTAACACTGCACTGAGAGAGAGGGTTAATACAGACACACTGAACACTACAGCACATTAACACTGCACTGAGAGAGAGAGGGTTAATACAGACACACTGACTGACTGAACACTACAGCACATTAACACTGCAGAGAGAGAGAGGGTTAATACAGACACAGACTGGACACTACAGCACATTAACACTGCACTGAGAGAGAGAGGGTTAATACAGACACACTGACTGAACACTACAGCACATTAACACTGCACTGAGAGAGAGGGTTAATACAGACACACTGAACACTACAGCACATTAACACTGCACTGAGAGAGAGAGGGTTAATACAGACACTGACTGAACACTACAGCACATTAACACTGCACTGAGAGAGAGAGGGTTAATACAGACACACTGACTGACTGAACACTACAGCACATTAACACTGCACTGAGAGAGAGAGGGTTAATACAGACACACTGACTGAACACTACAGCACATTAACACTGCACTGAGAGAGGGTTAATACAGACACACTGAACACTACAGCACATTAACACTGCACTGAGAGAGAGAGGGTTAATACAGACACACTGAACACTACAGCACATTAACACTGCACTGAGAGAGAGAGGGTTAATACAGACACTGACTGAACACTACAGCACATTAACACTGCACTGAGAGAGAGAGGGTTAATACAGACACACTGAACACTACAGCACATTAACACTGCACTGAGAGAGAGAGGGTTAATACAGACACACTGACTGAACACTACAGCACATTAACACTGCACTGAGAGAGAGGGTTAATACAGACACACTGAACACTACAGCACATTAACACTGCACTGAGAGAGAGAGGGTTAATACAGACACACTGAACACTACAGCACATTAACACTGCACTGAGAGAGAGAGGGTTAATACAGACACTGACTGAACACTACAGCACATTAACACTGCACTGAGAGAGAGAGGGTTAATACAGACACACTGAACACTACAGCACATTAACACTGCACTGAGAGAGAGAGGGTTAATACAGACACACTGACTGAACACTACAGCACATTAACACTGCACTGAGAGAGAGGGTTAATACAGACACACTGAACACTACAGCACATTAACACTGCACTGAGAGAGAGAGGGTTAATACAGACACACTGACTTTTTTGCTACATTGTTGCTACTTTTACCACACTAATACCACTACTACTAATAGCCGTATGTTTTTAGTGTCGGTCTTAACTTTTGCTTGACTTGTAGCGCTCTGGGTATGAGAACAGTGCGTTATAAATACAATGTAACATTACTACTATTGAAGCTCTAAGACTGCTGCTACTACAAGGATAACGGTAATTGCTACTACAACCACAACTCAAAATAAAGTTACTACTACTACATATTCTCCCTCTTACACCACACTAATATTAATAATAGCATCAGTGAGATGAGATCTGATTGCAGAGGCCTTACCTTCAGCGTGTAAACTCTGTCCCCATTCTCGTTCAGGTAAAACTGCAAAAACATGGCGGCGCTTCCCTCGAGTCCAAACACAAGCAGAAATAAGACTTTTAACAATATGTTTAATGTGAAGCAGTTCGGCGTCGATGTCTCTCCGTCTCTTTTCCCAATTGCAAAGCGAGGAGCTGGACGCAAGGCGACAGAGCAGAGCCACGTGTTTTGAGATTGCTGTCCTCTTCCTGTCTCTAACGTGTAACACAAGACGCACTTCCGCTCTCCAGCATGTGTTCACGAACAGCATGCCGGGATGTGTAGTTTTCCCTTGTCATGTGTTTGTAGTCTTCCCAAAACCTCTTGTTACTGTAAGGTACATACATAAATAAGTTTAACTAATTATTATAATATAAAATCAAATATTCACTCTCTGATAAACAAACTGTAGAACCACCAAAACTATGTGTACTTGTATTTCCCTTGTTCATGGTAAATACATTAATATACCTCAGTTCTGTCTATGATGTAATTATACATTTTCATTATGGTTCACAGAAGCGTGTATTTATTTATCTGTTCTGTAAGAGAACATACAGGTATAGTCATGAGTTACTGTGATCGGGTAAACTAAACTAATATCAAGCTCCAGAACAAATATTGGGTGTGGTGCAGATAACCCAATAAAAAAGCATCAAAAAGGACTTAAATTAGCAGGGACCTTCCTACAATTACACAATGTGTCCCAGAGAACTGTCGCATATGGCGAGTCGAGGGGGTGTGAACATTTTGATTTAGTCTAGCCTTTTTTCAGTTTTGTCCTTATTAGTTCACAAGCGTGTATTATAACATGTGGGGTAAGTAAAAATACAAAAGAAATGTGTGCATATCTATACAATTATACACTTGATTTCCTACTTATGTATTGATCCTAGTTAATAAGTAATTACAACTTTTTATTCGTGCACATCAATTATTTATTAATAGTATTGGATATTTTTATTAGAATGAGTACACAGTTTACAAGTCCTACTGCATAAAATATTGATGTCATTGACTAATGATCCACTACACAACTACACACAGGCAGTGCAGTATTAGGCGGCTGTTTGAAACTCTGGAATATTGTGAATTAGGGTGCTAAATTAGTTTAATTTATTTCTGTACACTAATTAGTAAAACAATGACTTATTTTTCCCCATATGTACACCGGTCAGTTATTGTACAGAATCAGTTTAAGCTGAAGATGAAAGTCAGTGGAGATATTCTCACATCCTGAGCTTGAACAATCAGGATAAAGACACTCCTTCCCCATTTCTCCGGGCAGGACACGCTGGACTGTGCAGACTCTTCTTCTCTTCTTCATCGCTGGTTAATCTCATGTATTGCAGTCTTTGGGGTAGGGGAATAGATTCATGGAAAATACAGAGATCTTTGTGATGGTTTATAGAGGAGAGAGTTGGATTCATGCATGTTACTTTCACGGGCACTTTTAATCCTTGCAAAGCTCACAAATGACTATTTTCTCAATAAGATGCTTTTCTTTTTTATACACTCGTAACTGGTTAGTCTTGAGAAAGGTGGAAGAGGAAAAGGTAACACGCCTTCTGTGTTTCAGATGCAGTAGCGCCCATGGCCAAGTAGAAGAAGAGATCCAGGAGAAAGCGAACCCAGCGTTTCTTCTCCCGGATGGGCTCGGCTTTGGCCAAGCTGCGCAGCTGTGTGAGGGACGTGAATGAGACACAGACTGCATGCACCCTTCCCAGTTCGACTCACCCTCACTTTATTATTTTAGTTCATTTTAACATTTTTGTATGGATTATTTGTGTGCTTGTTTATTTGTTTTGTTGTGTGTATATCAATGTGTAAAGCGCTCTGGGGCTGCACTGCGAATAAAAATGCATTGATCGTTTGTGCCAGCCACAGCATAAACACATCGATAACCAACTTGCAATGACAGGTTTCTTCTCAAATCATAGAGAGCTGGTTGCAGAAAAGTGTTTGAGAGTCAGGAAGTCAAACAAACATATCATTCAAAAGCAAGGGCAGTTTTCCGGTATTCCTGAGCATTAGGAAACACTGGTGCTGTAAGAGACCCTGGTACAGATTGGCATCCCAACTGTCTTTCTAACGATAAGATACTAGTCGAAGACACTGGTCAGATCCTCTGATTGGGAGAGTGCAGGGTGCGCTGTGATGGGTAGAGTCACAGGAGCTGACAGAGAGAAAGGATTAAAAATCAACCCTGAGAGATTCTTACTTGTCTAGTGTCATATGCTGTAATGCAGGGGTTTTCAAACCGGTCCTGGAGTTCCCCCTGCCCTGCTGGTTTTTGTTCCAGCTGAGGTCTTAACTTATTAATTGAACCCTTAATTGAGCTGACAAAGCAAATTACCATTCAATAACAACAACCAGCAGGGCAGGGGGTACTGCAGGACCGGTTTGAAAACCCCTGCTGTAATGATTGAAGAACTAAAAAGACCTTTGCTGTAAATTTCAATATGTGACTATATATATTATATTATATATAATTTATAACACATTCTTGGGACTGACATTTCACATTCCACTGAGAAAGTCTGGCATACTGGTCTTATTTAGACATGTTTGAAAACAGCTTTATTTATTGTACGAAAGTTAACTCTCAATTACGGATACATATTATATGAAATTATGTTGCATATGAAATTAAGTGTTTCATGACACATGGCATGCATACATTATGTCTATATACCTGAGTTTGATTCTTCCACACTTCTGTGATTGAGTACACTCACTGACTGACTGGCACACTGTAGTCCCATATGGCATTTGTTTGGTCTGGCATTAGTTGATCATGCCAAGACTGATGTGTCCAGGCAGTGATCTTACCACGCAGAATGAGACCCTTTCAATCACATATGCACAGAGGGCTGTGGTTGCGGTTACTGTTGTTAATGTGTGTCCGTCCAGACGCGCTGGAGCAGGACGTGCGTGGTGCGCGTTTGAATTTGAAAAATAATC
This sequence comes from Amia ocellicauda, assembly GCF_036373705.1. Classification (NCBI taxonomy): domain Eukaryota; kingdom Metazoa; phylum Chordata; class Actinopteri; order Amiiformes; family Amiidae; genus Amia; species Amia ocellicauda. Next base: position 9,995,064 of record NC_089863.1, read on the forward strand.
ACAAACCGACACAACAGCACGGAGAGACGGACACACAGGGAGAGACAGACAGACACACACGGAGAGACGGACACACAGGGAGAGACGGACAGACACACATACAGAGAGACGGACACACAGGGAGAGACAGACAGACAGACACACAGGGAGAGACGGACAGACAGGGAGAGACAGACAGACAGACACACACACGGAGAGACGGACAGACACACATACAGAGAGACGGACACACAGGGAGAGACGGACACACAGGGAGAGACGGACGGACAGACACACATACAGAGAGACGGACACACAGGGAGAGACGGACAGACACACACGGAGAGACGGACAGACACACATACAGAGAGACGGACACACAGGGAGAGACAGACAGACAGACACACACGGAGAGACGGACAGACACACATACAGAGAGACGGACACACAGGGAGAGACAGACAGACAGACACACACGGAGAGACGGACAGACACACATACAGAGAGACGGACACACAGGGAGAGACAGACAGACACACACGGAGAGACGGACACAGGGAGAGACGGACACACAGGGAGAGACGGACACAGGGAGAGACGGACACAGGGAGAGACGGACAGACACACATACGGAGAAACGGACACACAGGGAGAGACAGACGGACAGACACACATACAGAGAGACGGACACACAGGGAGAGACAGACAGACACACACGGAGAGACGGACACAGGGAGAGACGGACACACAGGGAGAGACGGACACAGGGAGAGACGGACAGACACACATACGGAGAAACGGACACACAGGGAGAGACAGACGGACAGACACACATACAGAGAGACGGACACACAGGGAGAGACAGACAGACACACACGGAGAGACGGACACAGGGAGAGACGGACGGACAGACACACATACAGAGAGACGGACACACAGGGAGAGACAGACGGACAGACACACATACAGAGAGACGGACACACAGGGAGAGACAGACAGACAGACACACATACAGAGAGACGGACACACAGGGAGAGACAGACGGACAGACACACATACAGAGAGACGGACACACAGGGAGAGACAGACAGACAGACACACATACAGAGAGACGGACACACAGGGAGAGACAGACGGACAGACGGAGGGAGAGCCGGACACACCGATATGAGGAGAGACAGGCAAGGAGAGGCAGGGAGAGAGAGAGTGCAGGCCTACACTATGTCTACTACTACTTTTAACTTTTAATGACATTAGTAGACTATATACGGGGCTTAAGTATCTATTATTGTTGTTGTTGTTGGTATTGTTTTTCTGTTTCAGCTTTTTACGTTTACGAAACAGATAGGCGACATATCTGTGCCCATTCCCTACATTCAAACGTTTTATTTAAAGTGATCATAATTTCATCTTTATTAAATTAACATTATTATTAACTCCTGTCAGTTTTTATTGACAGACGCGTTATTATCAGTAGTTATTCCCAGTCATGCGCAGTAGGTTGCTTGGCCCTTTTCTGTTACATGGCAGATTGATAGATTGTAACAGATTGGACATTTCCGACGATGCTAAGTGAGATAAATGCAGTATAGTGGAAAGAGGCCGCCGATCACTCGCTTCTCTTCCACAGGGGTTTCATTTACTCACTGGACTGTATAAACGCTGTAAACCTGACTTCCACACACAGGGCGCCGGCTCCAGCACCCCCTGCCGGTAGCCACCTGTCCCCACGCCACACAACCCACATAAACCAATACATATACAATAACGTATGCTTCAGCAGGGACTTAATTGATTAATTGACTCCCACAATTACACGCAAGGTGCCCTAGCGCTCCTCTTGCATACAGGGTATTCCTACGCCGTTATGCAAGAGGAATTATTCCCAACAAGACTAATCACGTAGGCTTGCCCTATAACGGTGTTTCTCAACCCTGGTCCTGCTGGTTAATTGAACCTTAATTGAAGTAACAATCTGCTTAGATATGACTTTTTAAATTGTGTAATTAAAGAGTTGGTTCTTTAATAAGTTATTTATACAATTCAATACTTAATATAACTTTAAAATAATGAAAAGACTCTGATTTATGACATTATTGGTTCAATTCAGGGTTCAATTAATTGAGAGCTCGGGTGGTAGGGGGTCCTCCAGGATCTGTACTGAGAACCACTGACCTATAACACGGCACATAGCGCTAGACCAGGTAAACTAATACAGTGAGGGAAAAAGTGTTTGATCCCCTGCTGATTTTGTACGTTTGCCCACTGACAAAGAAATGATCAGTCTATAATTTTAATGGTAGGTGTATTTTAACAGGGAGAGACAGAATAACAACAAAAAAATCCAGAAAAACGCATTTCAAAAAAGTTATACAATGATTTGCATGTTAATGAGGGAAATAAGTATTTGATCCCCTATCAATCAGCAAGATTTCTGGCTCCCAGGTGTCTTTTATACAGGTAACGAGCTGAGATTAGGAGCACTCTCTTAAAGGGACTCTCCTAATCTCAGCTCGTTACCTGTTTAAAAGACACCTGTCCACAGAAGCAATCAATCAATCAGATTCCAAACTCTCCACCACGGCCAAGACCAAAGAGCTGTCCAAGGATGTCAGGGACAAGAGTGTAGACCTACACAAGGCTGGAATGGCCTACAAGACCATCGCCAAGCAGCTTGGTGAGAAGGTGACAAGTGTGGAGGAGTGGGACAAAATCCCTCCTGAGATGTGTGCAAACCTGGTGGCCAACTCCAAGAAACGTCTGACCTCTGTGATTGCCAACAAGGGTTTTGCCACCAAGTACTAAGTCGAAGGGGTCAAATACTTATTTCCCTCATTAACATGCAAATCAATTTATAACTTTTTTGAAATGCGTTTTTCTGGATTTTTTTGTTGTTATTCTGTCTCTCACTGTTAAAATACACCTACCATTAAAATTATAGACTGATCATTTCTTTGTCAGTGGGCAAACGTACAAAATCAGCAGGGGATCAAATACTTTTTCCCTCACTGTATTAATTCTCACTCTTCAGCAGTGGTGTAGTGGTAAGGTAATAAGCCGGTAAACTATGTCTGAACATATAACTTTTGTATATGCTGTATTATTATTATTTTATTATGATTATTATTGCCATTTTCTAATCACAGGCGTTCAGAAAATACTACAGTGCCTCAAATAAAAACACGTTGCCGTCCAGGCAGCCAATCAGGGGACAGCACGGGTTCCGAGGCCACACCCTCCCGGCGCCGACCCCAGCCCTCATTGGATGAGAAAGGCAAGGGGGGCGGGGACTCCACTCCTTTAGCAGCCCAGGGCGCCTCCTCGTCTGCTGCTTCCTGCTTAGCAAGAAGGTCCAAAGTACAGGGAGAGAGGGAGGAGAGAAGCAGAGAGAGAGAGGGAGCGAGAGGGGCGGAGAGAAGCACAAAGGGGGAAGGAGTGAGGCAGAAGGAGGGAGCAAGGCAGACAGGCAGAGCCAAAGAGAGAGAGAGGACCACAGAGAGAGAAGGGGTGATTACAAGAGGGGGAGAGAAAGCAAGAATGAGAGGGAGAGAGACAGAGGGATCAACAGAGAGAGGGAAAGAGAGAGAGACAGAAACGGGGAAGGAGATAAAGACACGAAGAGACAGAAAAGCTGAGGATAGAAGGGAGAAAGAAGTAACGTCAACCACAGAGAGAGATGAAATGATGGAGAGGGAGGAGGAAGAGGAGAGAACCGCAGAGAGAGAGGGAGTGAGAGAGAGGGAGGGATCAAGGAAGAGAGGCAGAGGCAAAGGGAGAGAGAGGACCACAGAGAGAGGAGTGAAAACAAAAGGGAGAGAAAAAGCAAGAATGAGAGAGAGAGCAAAAGAGAGAGGGGGAGAGACAGAGGGATCGACAGAGAGAGGGAAAGAGAGAGAGACAGAAAGAGGGAAGGAGATAGAGACACGAAGCGACAGAAAAACAGAGGATAGAAGGGAGACAGAAGTAAAGGCAACCACAGAGAGAGAGGGAACGAGAGAAAGAGAGAGCTTGACAAAGAGAGGTAAGGAGAGAGTGAGACAGAGAGACAGAAAAACAGAGGACAGAAGGGAGGCAGAAGTAATGTCAACCACAGAGAGAGATGGAACGATGGAGAGGGAGGAGGAAGAGGAGAGAACCACAGAGAGACAGGGAGTGAGGGAGAGTAAGAAGGAAAGAAGCACAGAGAGAAAGGGAGTGAGAGAGGAAGAGAGAATGACAGAGGGAGAGGGAGCGAGGGAGAGGGAGGGATCAAGGAAGAGAGGCAGAGCCAAAGAGAGAGAGACGACCACAGAGAGAGGAGTGAAAACAAAAGGGAGAGAAAAAGCAAGAATGAGAGAGAGAGAGAAAGAGAGAGGGAGAGAGACAGAGGGATCGACAGAGAGAGGGAAAGAGAGAGAGACAGAAAGAGGGAAGGAAATAGAGACACAAAGCGACAGAAAAACAGAGGATAGAAGGGAGACAGAAGTAAAGGCAACCACAGAGAGAGAGGGAACGAGGGAGAGAGAGGAGGAGGAGGAGAGAAGCACAGAGAGAGAGGGAATGATTACAAGAGGGAGAGAGAACACAAGAAAGAGAGATAGAGAGAAAGAGAGAGGGGGAGAGACAGAGGGATCAACAGAGAGAGGCCCGGTGTCCCCAGTAGAATCAGCACCAGAGTCCCAGTCACAGACAGCATTGCTTTCAGAACCAGTACCAGGGCGGTACTATATTTCAAAAGCAATACCAGAACCAGAGGCAGAGGTGTTGGTACCAGAACCTGCATTTATATCAGAACTGGAGTCAGCATCAGAACCAGTACCAGAACCACTATTAGTATCAGTATCAGAACCAGCTTCAGTATCGGACTCCAACCTTCAATCTGTATCAGAACCAGGATCGGATAATATAGTGTCCCGAATGAGAACTCGTTGCCGTCCAGGCAGCCAATCAGGGGACAGCACGGGTTCCGAGGCCACACCCTCCCGGCGCCGACCCCAGCCCTCATTGGATGAGAAAGGCAAGGGGGGCGGGGACTCCACTCCCTTAGCAGCCCAGGGCGCCTCCTCGTCTGCTGCTTCCTGCTTAGCAAGAAGGTCCAAAGTACAGGGAGAGAGGGAGGAGAGAAGCAGAGAGAGAGAGGGAGCGAGAGGGGCGGAGAGAAGCACAAAGGGGGAAGGAGTGAGGCAGAAGGAGGGAGCAAGGCAGACAGGCAGAGCCAAAGAGAGAGAGAGGACCACAGAGAGAGAAGGGGTGATTACAAGAGGGGGAGAGAAAGCAAGAATGAGAGGGAGAGAGACAGAGGGATCAACAGAGAGAGGGAAAGAGAGAGAGACAGAAACGGGGAAGGAGATAAAGACACGAAGAGACAGAAAAGCTGAGGATAGAAGGGAGAAAGAAGTAACGTCAACCACAGAGAGAGATGAAATGATGGAGAGGGAGGAGGAAGAGGAGAGAACCGCAGAGAGAGAGGGAGTGAGAGAGAGGGAGGGATCAAGGAAGAGAGGCAGAGGCAAAGGGAGAGAGAGGACCACAGAGAGAGGAGTGAAAACAAAAGGGAGAGAAAAAGCAAGAATGAGAGAGAGAGCAAAAGAGAGAGGGGGAGAGACAGAGGGATCGACAGAGAGAGGGAAAGAGAGAGAGACAGAAAGAGGGAAGGAGATAGAGACACGAAGCGACAGAAAAACAGAGGATAGAAGGGAGACAGAAGTAAAGGCAACCACAGAGAGAGAGGGAACGAGAGAAAGAGAGAGCTTGACAAAGAGAGGTAAGGAGAGAGTGAGACGGAGAGACAGAAAGACAGGGAGACTGAGAGAGAAGGAGAAAGATGCAAGGAGAGCCACAGGAAGAGATGGAACAAGGGAGGGAGGGAAAGAGATAGAGAGAGAGAGAGACTATGCTACTACTCTCTCTACTGCTGCTACATCTACCACAGCTACTCCTACCCCTACCACTACTCTTACCCCTACTATTCCTACCCCTACTTCTACCTGTACACCAAGCCCTACTCCTACCCCTACCACAACTACTCCTGCACCTACTCCAACCACAACTACTCCTACCCCTACTACTACTAGCACAACTTCTCCAACCCCTATTACCTCTACTCCTACTCCTACCCCTACCACAACTACTCCTACCCCTACTACACCTAACACGACTATGCCTTCCACTACTACCCCTACGCCTACTACAACTACCCCTACTCCTACCCCTACTACCCCTACTCCTGCCCTAACTATTACTGCTACCACAACTAAGCCTACCCCTACTACCCCAACCACAACTACTCCTACCTCTACTACCCCTACCACAACTACTCCTAACCCTACCATCCCTACTCCTACCCCTACCACAACATCACCTATCCCTACTACCCCTACCAAAACTACTCCTACCCTTACAAAACCTACCACAACTACTCCTATCTCTACTACCCCTACCACAACTACTCCTATCCCTACTAACCCTACTACTAGTGCTATGGCAAGTACCACTGCTATATCACCTACCACTACTACTTCTCTTCCCATCACAACTACTACCCCTAACACTGCTGTTATTACCCCTGACCCTACAGTTACTCTTGCCCCTCCTGCCCGCCCTGCTCTGGAGTCTCAATCACAGTCCGGGTCAGAGACAGTATTCGGGTCAGAATGGTCGCTTGCTTCAGAGTCAGTATTGGGGTCGGACCTGTTCATGGGGTTGCAGTCAGAACTAGCATCAAGCATACCCACAGGTCCGGTACCAGGGATAGATTCAGCACTGTGGTCCATATCGGGGTCAGAACCAATGTCAGTATCAGGGTCAACACTGTGGTCCGAATTTGGGTCAGAGTTGGAATCAGTCTTGGCATTATTAATACCACCACTTCAGTCAGAACCCATGTTAGTGGCAGTCGGGTCAGTGACAGAACCGTCATCGGTGTCAGATGTGTATGCCATGCAGGCATCAGAACCAGAAACTGGATTACAAACAGCACCACCTTTAGAATCAGAGTCAATGTCTAGATCTGCCCTGCTGTCACCAGTAGAATCAGCACCAGGGTACCAGTCACAGACAGTATTACTTTCAGAACCAGTACCAGAGGGGCACTATATGTCAAAAGCAATACCAGAACCAGAGGCAGAGGTGTTGATACCAGAACCTGCATTTATATCAGAACAGGAGTCAGTTTCAATACCAGAATCACTATTAGTATTAGTATCAGAACTATCGGACTCCAACCTTCAATCTGTATCAGAACCAGGATCGGATACTACAGTGCCTCAAATGAAAACACGTTGCCATCCAGGCAGCCAATCAGGGGACAGCACGGGTTCAGAGGCCTCACCCTCCCAGCGCCGACCCCAGCCCTCATTGGATGAGAAAGGCAAGGGGGGCGGGGACTCCACTCCCTTAGCAGCCCAGGGCGCCTCCTCCAGAGCAACACCAGCACAGACAGTGCCAGGGCCAGACAGAGAGGGAGTGAGGGAGAGGGAGAAGAACAGAAGCACAGAGAGAGCAGGAGCTTGGGAGAAGGAGGGAGCAAGGGAGAGAGGCAGAGCAGAAGAGACAGAGAGGACCACTGACAGAGAAGCACTGACTACAAGAGGGAGAGCAAAAGCAAGAATAAGAGAGAAAGAGAGAGGGAGAGAGACAGAGGGATCCACAGAGAGAGGGAAAGAGAGAGAGACAGAAAAAGGGAAGGAGAGAGTGAAACGGAGAGACAAAAGGACAGGGAGACCGAAAGACTACAAGAAAGATAAAGAGACAAGGAGAGCCACAGGAAGAGATGGAACAAGGGAGGGAGGGAGAGAGATGGAGAGAGAGAGAGAGGGGACCCCCCAGAGAAGAGGCAGAAAGCCACGCCCCAAACCCCGCCAAGCCCCGCCCACCCAACGCAGCCCAACAAACACAACACATACAACACACAGCCCAACGCACACAACACATACAACACACAGCCCAACGCACACAACACATACAACACACAGCCCAACGCACACAACACATACAACACACAGCCCAACGCACACAACACATACAACACACAGCCCAACGCACACAACACATACAACACACAGCCCAACACACACAACACATACAACACACAGCCCAACGCACACAACACATACAACACACAGCCCAACACACACAACACATACAAAACGCATCACACGCTCATCCACAAGAACCACTTCTCTTCCCATCACTACTACCCCTAACACTGCTGTTATTACCCCTGACCCTACTGTTACTCTTGCCCCTCCTGCCCGCCCTGCTCTGGAAGCAGAGCTGGATTCTCAGTCAGAACCAGAGTCTCAATCACTGTCCGGGTCAGAACCAGCATTTGGATCAGAACCAGTACCAGAGCAAGGATCAGAATCAGAGCCAGTATTTGGGTCAGAATGGCCGGTGTTAATGTTTGAGTCTGAGCTGTTCTCGGGGTTGGGGGTAGAACCAGAATCAGAGAACACAGAACCAGGCTCTGTATTTTCAGAACTACCACTTCTGTCAGAACCCGTCCTAGTGGCAGCTGGGTCAGTGACAGAACCAACACCGGTGTCAGATGTGTGTGCTTTGATGGCATCAGAACCAGTAACTGGATCAGACACAGAACCACCATTGGAATCAGAGTCAGTGTCTAGATCTGACCAGGTGTTACCAGTGGAATCAGCACCAGGGTACCAGTCACAGACAGTTTTGCTTTCAGAACCAGTACCAGAGGCAGAGATGTTTGTACCAGAACCTACATTTATACTGGAACTGGAATCAGTATCAGAAATAGTACCAGAACCAATATTAGTATCAGTAGCAGAACCAGCTTCACTTTTGGACTCCAACCTTCTATTGGTATCAGAACCAGTATCGGACCTGGTATCAGAGCCAACATCAAAACCAACATCAGAAGCAGCATCAGACCCAGTGTCAGTAATAGAATCAGTTTCCATAACAGGCTCAGACTGTCTGTCTGTATCGGAACCAGTGGTAGATTCAGTTTTGGATTTAGAGCTGTGGATTCTCTCACAACTGGAGCCAGTATCAGAACCACTACCAGTGACAGGGACAGAACTTCTCCCAGCTTCAGATTTCGTATCAGGCTCGGACCCTCTGCCTTTATCGGACTTAGTGGCATTAACAGTTTCAGATGTAGAGCTGTGGTTTCTCTCACAACTGGAGTCAGTATCTGAACCTCTACTAGTGTCCGGGACAGAACCTCTGCCCGCTCCAGTACCAACACTGGACCCAATATCTGAAGCACAACCAGCAATGCTGCCAGACCCAATATTAGGACCAGAGATAGCCCTGGGCCCAGCCACAGAAGAGGTACCAGAGTCAGTCCTGGGCCCAGTCTCCGAAGCAATACCAGTAGTAAAGCGAGTAACGGAAACACTATTACACACGTTATCACCAGTGTCACAGACAGAATCAATACCAGTAATGAATCCAGTAACCCAGATACAACTGGTACCACAATCGGACCCAATAACTCATCTTGAACCAGTATCAGTATCACCAGTCCCAGTCCCAGTACCCGTCTCGGTACCCCGCCAGGCGTCGGCGTTGATGCCGATGCCCCCCACGCCGCCGCCCTCCTGCCCTGCGCTGGGGCGCCTCTCGCAGCGGATGTACAAGAACTACAGGAGGTGGCAGGACTACAGGCGCCTGACCCTGCCCTACTGCCCCTGCTCGCCCGACACAGAGGCCCTCGCCTGCTTCTTCATGTGAGTGGAGGCTCTTTAACTCCTTTAATGAATGTATCTGTTCTCCCTCTTCCCCTCCCTCTTATCAGTGCGGTCCAGTCAGCCAGTGTGTTTATATTAATCTCTGCCTCTCTCTCCTCCTCCTCACTCTTCCTCTCCCTCTCTCACACCTCTGCCTCTCAGTCCGGTGCTGAGGTCCCTGTCACGCCTGTATTACCATCTGTCCCTGTCTCAAGGGATGTCTATGGCCGTGGCCGAGTGGAAGAGACTGAGCAACTGTGACCGCATTATCTACTATGACATGGCCAGGAAGTGAGTACATGCTGAGACACACTGAGATACACTGAGAGACACTTAGACGCACTGAGAGACACTGAGACGCACTTAGACACACTGAGAGACACTGAGAGACACTGAGACGCACTGAGAGACACTGAGAGACACTGAGACACACTGAGAGACACTGAGAGACACTGAGACGCACTGAGAGACACTGAGACGCACTTAGACACACTGAGAGACACTGAGAGACACTGAGACACACTGAGAGACACTGAGAGACACTGAGACACACTGAGAGACACTGAGAGACACTGAGACACACTGAGAGACACTGAGAGACACTGAGACGCACTGAGAGACACTGAGACGCACTGAGACGCACTGAGACACACTGAGGGACACTGAGACGCACTGAGACACACAGATAGACTAATAATAATAATAATAATAATAATAATAATAATAATAATAATAATGATTTGTCTGTGCCTGTAGGTTCATGGAGATTGAGCAAGAGGAACTAGAAAGCTTAAAGGTCACAGAGAGGTCAAAGGTCACTCAAGAGGTCAATTCCAGAAAGACCCGCAACAATGGTTAGTCTGGGGTCAAAGTTCAGGTTAAAGCAATCAGTCCATGTGTCTATTATAACCCTCCCTAATCCCTTCTGTCAGTAGATAACACCCCGAAGAAGAAGCCCAGGGCCCGAGGGGGCAGTAAGAGCAGTGGCACGGGGGGAGGCAGGAGAAGCAGCAGCACACCCCTGGCCAGTGAGGGGGAGTGGAAACAGCTCGGCGGCCCCCCTCCAGATGCGTGGCAGGAATACACAAAACTCCTGGAGGCTCTGGGGTCACCAGGGTCAGAGGTCACGGGCCTTGAAGGGGGTCCATTTCTGGAGTACCTGGATCAGCTGTGCTCAGACAGACAGTTCGTCGACAAGGTGATGGTGTGGCTGGTGCACGTTGTTGTGTGCCTGTGGTGGGGCTGAGCAGTGTTCATTTCATCAACGAAAACTATGACGCAAAATATTCGTCAACGACCTACTTTCAGTGACGATAACTATGAGGATAACGAGATTAAATACTGTGAAAAAAATGATAAGTAAAAAGAAATGCCTTAGTTGACTAAAATGTGACGAAACGAAAAAATTCAACACAAGACTAATGGACATAAATTACAGTATTTTGCGAGGTGGACAATCAGGGAGTTGTTTCATGGTCTAATCATAATAATGCATGCAATGACACAGTCAATGCGTTCATGTAGCACAGCTAATCGCTGTTCTGCGCAGATCTGCAGAATCCCACCAATCCCATTGGTGGAGCAATGTAGAACCGCGGAAATCTGCGCAACAGAATGTGACACGATTGGACCCAAGCGTGTTTCGCTAAACATTGAATGCGCTTGATGTGGTTTAATGTATTGGTCTTAACGTGAAGTTGATACAGATTGTGTGAAGTTAAACACCTGTTCTTTTGTATACAGGACTGGTAAGTGCGGGTCTTGTAATTAGTAAATGTAGGATCTAACTGGTTAACTTATAAGTACAGGACGACAAGTTAAGCGCTACAGCATGAAGTGCAATTCACACTTGGCTACTGTAGGGCTTAACAATATGCTTATGCTTTTAATATAATTTTAAACATGCAATCGTTTGTGTATTAGTAGGGGAAGTCTTTGAAAATGAAATGTTAATGCAAAAGCCATTTGAAATGTAATATTGTCAGCAAATCAGTGTACTGGAATATACAAATATAAATGGGATGATTGTATTTGCATTTTGACCGAAATAATGCGTGCATGAATGGAAATGCAATTGTGGGATTACATTTGCATTGGAATGAAGTCCACTATATGCTTCCATACTGTTCTTGTAACTCTATTCTTATTACACACATTTTCAAGAGAAACGTCAAACTTAAAAAAATTGGAATAACAGTAATTTGTGATCATGAGGTTTACCATAGCTGTTTGTGACTTGATTCCAAATAAATTTCAAATTAAGCCAAGCAATAAGTTTGTTTTGTGTCCATCCAATAACTGATGTAAACATCTGGCATCAGACATAATGCATAATGGTGATAATGAAGTCAAAATACATGAACTAAAATGTGACAAAAATTACACTGACTAAAACTAGACTAAAATGACATGAGTTTTCATCAACTAATATTAACTAAAACAAATGAAATGGCTAAAATGGCTAAAACCGACAAGCATTTTAGTCAAAACAGTAAGACTAAATCCTGCCAAAATTAACACTGGTGCTGAGTTTGTGCTTTTTGCACCAATATGCTTAATTATGACTCCATTCCATTCCAGCAGAATGTTCAATAGCCAATCAACAGTAAGGATTGAAGAATTGAACAGTAAGGACTGCTGTCTCTGTCCCTCTCTCTCTCTCAGGTGGAGTCAGTGATCAACCCTGAGTACCTGTCCTCTCTCTTCTCCCCAGCTCCCCCTCCACTGGGAGAGACAGGCCAGCTGGACCAGGTACTGCTGTCTGTGTCTGTCTGCATCACCTCTCCCTCTCCCTCACCATATCCACACAACTAAATCTTCTACATCGCTCCTGTCAGTATAATTATTACAGTCAAATAATTGGAGATCTCTCTCTCCACTTCTACCTCTCCATGTGTTTTTATCACCTTATATTTCTCTATGTCTCTTTCTCTCCCTCTCTTTTCTCACAGGTAGCAGCACAGCACATAAGCTCTGGTACTGCACCTGCCTATCAGACAGTCACCAAGCGAGACTATAGCCCCCACAATGCACTTCAGCGCGGCCCGCTTCCTAGCCCTGCTGCCCTGCTCGTGCCAGAGGGCTACAGCGCCCAGGGTGCTCCTCGCCGTGCCCATGTTTACAGCAGCCGAAGAGAACTCTTTCTCCCACGGGAGAACTACGGCCCCCAGAATGAAACTGCAGTCCTACACAGTGGGCCGCCCATCATGCGGGACAACTACAGTACCCAGAATGCTCTGCAAAATCCACAGGGTTCCCCCTACCGGAGCCCCGTGGCCATGCAAGAGAACTACAGCATCCGGCGGCCCTACTCCAGCATTCCTCAAGAGTTTCCTGTTCTGAACTACGGCCCCCACAATGCCCCTCTCTCCCTGCAGCCTCAGCGTCTCAGTGGCCATGAAGCTCCCCACCTCTTGCACAACAACTACACTTCTCACAATGCACTGCCACCTGCCTCTCAGAATTACAGCCCTCAACGTGCCCATGCCAGATTTCCTCACGCTCAGCCTCTGTCTCCTGTGCTTCTGCCCGACTGTAGTTCCCATGATCCTCAGCGCCTGCTCTTATCTCCGGAGAACTACAGTACCTACAATCCCTCTCTGTCCCAGCAGCATCCACTCTTACCTGAGAACTACAATTTCCAGGGTGCCACCTACCCAGCACACCTGTTAAACTACAGCCCCCACAATGCACCTCTCAGCATACTACAACACCCTGGCAGCGATGCAAACGTCATCCTTATGCAGAACTACAGTTCCCAGAGCGCATTTCCCACGGGCCTAGAGAACTACAACGGCCACTATGCAGCTGCCAACCTGCAGTACTACACATCCCACAATGCACTGCGGAGCCCCCATGGTTACTACAACTCCCAGGATTCACTTGCAATCCAGTCAATTCACTTCGGATCCCAGCCAGCCACAGGAAACCCCCCTGGAGCGAGGCTGAGAAGGGGGAGAGAGAGTGGAGGAGAGAGAGAGGGAGAGGGAGAGGAGTAGAAAGCAAGGGAAGATGATGCCCAGCCCCCAAACGTGGCTGAGAAAAGAGGAGAGAGAGAGAGAGAGAGAGAGAAGAGAGGTGGAGGAACCACTGATGAAAAAAAAGAGGGAGGGAAGAAAAATGTAAAGAGGGATAGAGCAGTGTTTATTCATAGTAATAAAGTCTCTGAGTGAGTACCTTTTCATTTTTGTTTTTCAGTTTATTGATCATGTGGCGATCACAGTGGTAACACAGTCGCCCTGGAATATGTCAGCACACACACTGACTGACAGATACACACAAACTGATACACTGATACATTGACTGACTAACTGACTGACACACTGATATACTGACACACTGACTGACTGACACACAAACTGATACACTGACACACTGACTGACTGACTGAATGACTGACTGACTGATATACTGTCTGGCACACTGACATGTTGACTGACTAACAGTAGCAGTAATTGCAGGAGTAGCAGTAGAGTAAAAGCCTGTCCCACAGACTGTCTCACTGTCCTGTCCAACGCAGACAGGCCCCCCCATGCTAGCTCAGCCCTGCACTCTTAATAAAGACGCACAGGCCCAAACCATGTGGCCATGGAGATGCTCTATTATTATAATAATAAGTATGAATTGCACAGGTTTAATTCATAACTACACAACAATAACACAACAGTTTCAACTGTTCCACCTTGCCCCCCCCTCTTTGCCAAATTAGGACAGCTTCTGTTGAGGAGCCCTCAGTCTCTCTTCTTGTTGCACGAGCGCGCTCCGCAGGGCAGGGCTCTGTCCGACAGCCCCAGCCTCTTGTGCAGATGGCTCTTTCCATTGGCCAGGGGTGCGGCCTTCTTTGGCTCCGCGTCCTCCCTGGGCCTGAGGTATGTGGTGAACAGTCTCTGATAGGTCGGGTGGGCTGTCAGTAACTGCAGCAAGTCACCTATCAGACAGACGGAAATAAAAGCAGTCAGATTGTTTGACAGACACAAGTATATTCATAGCAATAGTAGTATCTCAGTAGTACTAATAGAGTATCACAATAGCATTAGTAAGAATACTATCTAATAATATCAAGAGTAGAATTATTTTGTAGCATCTCAGGAGTATCTCAGTAGTGGTAGTAATAGTAGTAGTATGTCAGTAATAGTAGTACTATTATCTGTGGGAGTATGTCAGCAGTAGCAGTAGTAGTATCTCAGGAGTATGTGAGTGGGCAGCCACATTGTGCGCAGAGACTCACTCAGTGTCAGCTGTCCTGGTGTGTCTGCGCAGCTGTGCTTGTGCAGGACGTCTGTATGCAGCTGCGCTTGGCCCAGCAGCGCCCCCAGCAGCTCCTGCAGCTCCTGCGCAGTCAGCCAGCCCTTCCTGCCCCCGTCATACAGCTGCAACACACAACACAACACTGATACACAACAAACACAATCCACTGCACTGATACGCAAAAAACACACACAACTCACTGCACTGATGCACAACACACACACACACTCAGTACTCACGGTGAAGGCGCAGTGCAGGACTCTCTGTGGGCTCCAGCTGTCACTCACTGCGGCCAGACTGACCGCTACACGCCTCAGCTCCAGCAGCCTCTCGTCCCCCTGAAACACACAGCAACACAACACACTGAGACAACACATCACACTGACACAACAACACACTGAAAACAAGACAACACACTGACACAACATACTGCTGAGACACTGAGACACTGAGACACTGATACACCACACCGACACACTGAAACAACACACTGACACAACACACCGACACACCGAGACACCACACTGAGACATCACACTGAGACACTGAGACACTGATACACCACACTGAGACATCACACTGAGACACTGAGACAACACACCGACACACTGAGACAACACACTGACACAACACACCGACACACCACACTGAGACATCACACTGAGACAACATACCGACACACTGAGACACTGATACACCACACTGAGACACTGAGACACTGATACACCACACTGATACACACACTGAGACACTGATACACCACACTGAGACATCACACTGAGACACTGAGACAACACACTGACACACTGATACACCACACTGAGACAACACACTGACACACTGAGACATCACACTGAGACAACACACTGACACACTGAGACATCACACTGAGACACTGAGACAACACACTGACACACTGATACACCACACTGAGACAACACACTGAGACATCACACTGACAACACACTGAGACATCACACTGAGACATTGAGACAACACACTGACACACTGAGACATCACACTGAGACACTGAGACAACACACTGACACACTGAGACATCACACTGAGACACTGAGACAACACACTGAGACACTGATACACTACACTGAGACAACACACTGACACACTGATACACCACACTGAGACAACACACTGACACACTGAGACATCACACTGAGACAACACACTGACACACTGAGACATCACACTGAGACAACACACTGACACACTGAGACATCACACTGAGACACTGAGACAACACACTGACACACTGATACACCACACTGAGACAACACACTGAGACATCACACTGACAACACACTGAGACATCACACTGAGACATTGAGACAACACACTGACACACTGAGACATCACACTGAGACACTGAGACAACACACTGACACACTGAGACATCACACTGAGACACTGAGACAACACACTGAGACACTGATACACTACACTGAGACAACACACTGACACACTGATACACCACACTGAGACAACACACTGACACACTGAGACATCACACTGAGACAACACACTGACACACTGAGACATCACACTGAGACACTGAGACAACACACTGACACACTGATACACCACACTGAGACAACACACTGAGACATCACACTGACAACACACTGAGACATCACACTGAGACATTGAGACAACACACTGACACACTGAGACATCACACTGAGACACTGAGACAACACACTGACACACTGAGACATCACACTGAGACACTGAGACAACACACCGACACACTGAGACAACACACTGACACAACACACCGACACACCACACTGAGACATCACACTGAGACAACATACCGACACACTGAGACACTGATACACCACACTGAGACACTGAGACACTGATACACCACACTGATACACACACTGAGACACTGATACACCACACTGAGACATCACACTGAGACACTGAGACAACACACTGACACACTGATACACCACACTGAGACAACACACTGACACACTGAGACATCACACTGAGACAACACACTGACACACTGAGACATCACACTGAGACACTGAGACAACACACTGACACACTGATACACCACACTGAGACAACACACTGAGACATCACACTGACAACACACTGAGACATCACACTGAGACATTGAGACAACACACTGACACACTGAGACATCACACTGAGACACTGAGACAACACACTGACACACTGAGACATCACACTGAGACACTGAGACAACACACTGAGACACTGATACACTACACTGAGACAACACACTGACACACTGATACACCACACTGAGACAACACACTGACACACTGAGACATCACACTGAGACAACACACTGACACACTGAGACATCACACTGAGACACTGAGACAACACACTGACACACTGAGACATCACACTGAGACAACACACTGAGACATCACACTGAGACATTGAGACAACACACTGACACACTGAGACATCACACTGAGACATTGAGACAACACACTGACACACTGAGACATCACACTGAGACATTGAGACAACACACTGACACACTGAGACATCACACTGAGACATGACACTGAGACAACAAAACAAACCTACAAAACACACTGACACAACAACAACAATGCACAATAACACACAGACAGTCAGACAGGCAGGCAAATGGACAAAACTGGAAACAATCAGACCGACGGATGGACGGATGGACAGTCAGTACCTGTGTGTAGAGGCTGTGGACTCTCTGGGCCGTCTGTGTATCGGTCAGTCTGAGCAGAGAGCCCAGCTGAGCCGCACTGACCCGCCTCTCGGGCTCTGACTGACAGATGTCACTCAAAACATCAAGAATAGCTCCTACCTCCGACACACTAAAACAGAGAGAGGGTGTGAATGTGTCAGTGTGTCGTTGTGTGAGTGTGGCATTGTATGAGTGTGTCATTGTGTGAGTGTGTCAGCATCTCACCCTGTGTGCGTCTGGGTCAGCAGGGACACAGTCTCCGTGGCTGGGTGTTGGAAGGGCAGGCTAAACCCCCCCAGCTTGGTCACTGGGGCCCCCCCCTCAATTACAAACTCTGTGGCCGGAACACCGAGCGCCCTGCAGAGAGAGAGAGAGAGAGAGAGAGAGAGAGAGAGAAACACCCTATAGTTAACACACTCAGAGGGTGAGAGTCCTGTACACTGGGACACAAGGCCAATTAATGCAATTATAGTCCCAGAATCCCGAGTTATATTCACAATTCGCTTTGTTGTTGTTGTTGTTGTTGTTGTTGTTGTGACTTGTGTGTAGCTGCTCACCTGGCCATCAGCTGCTGCACGTTGTCTGCGAAGAGGTTGGGGTTTTCCTTCTCCTCCTGTGAGGGTGTGTAGACGGGCAGGAACTACAGCCAATGAAAAGGTATGAAGGTTACGGGAGCAGTGAGGGGGCGGGGCTTGGGATGTGATGTCAAGGATGTGCAGTAATGAAAACAGAGAGAGAGAGAGAGACTCACCTCCACTGTGACATTAGTGTAGAGCTGAGAGGTGGTGTACCATAGTGCCTGGATCCTAAAAACAAAATGGAAAAAAAAACATTGAGAGAGACACAAGATAACAATATTATTAATAATAATAATAATTGTACTGACCAGGATATGCCCTTCCATGTCCACCTCACTGTGTCCTGTAGACAGAACACACAGTCATATCAACATCAATTAAAAACAGTCCATTAATCAATTAACCACACTGCTTGATCAGTTATGTGACTCACCAGTGTGTTGGGGTAATGCAGCAGGACCGGCTGGACTGGGACTCCGGCAACAAACGCCCCTGCAACACGACAACACAACACAGTCACACAACAGCACGACGCAGTCACGGAGCACCACAGCCGCACCACGCAACTCGGCTAAAATGGCGCTGCTGCACCACAACACAACACGGTCACGTGAACCACGACACACGAAAAACCAGAGCCCACAACACCACACACAGTCACGACAACGCAGCACCACAGCTCACAACACAACCGCACAACCACACTGCTCTCTCTGGGTCACTCACCTGTCTTGAACTTAATCAATCCTTTACCATTGGTGGTGGTGCCTTCAGGAAAGATCAACACCTGAGAGAGAGAGAGAGGAATGAGAAAACCTGACAGAGAGACAGTAGGACAGACAGAGACAGAGAGACACAGAAAGTGACAGACGCTCACCTGTGGCCAGGTGCCCTGCTGTCTGAGTCTGTGGGTCAGCTGCTCCAGACACTGTCTGCGTGAGGACGGGTCACTACGACACACCAGGAGGGACTGATTGAACCGCAACAATGCTGTGTGAGAGAGAGAGAGTTAATATAGACACTGACTGACTGACACACTGACTGACTGACACACTGACACACTGTCCCTCACCTCCTATCACCGGCAGACTCAGGTTCTCTGAGCGGGACACCACGGTGGGGAGGTCACAGGTCACCACCATTAGCGTGTCCAGGAAGCTGCTGTGAGGGGCGACGGCAAGCAAGGGGGCGTCCTGGGGTCGGGCCCTCTGACCTTTGACACGGATCCACAGGAAACCCAGAGAGAAGAAGGCACAGCGACTCAGGAAACGGATGATGGGGTGGAGCAACCAGCTGAGAGAGAGAGAGAGAGAGAGAGGGTTAATACAGACACACTGACTGACTGAACACTACAGCACATTAACACTGCACTGAGAGAGAGAGGGTTAATACAGACACACTGACTGACTGAACACTACAGCACATTAACACTGCACTGAGAGAGAGAGGGTTAATACAGACACACTGACTGAACACTACAGCACATTAACACTGCACTGAGAGAGAGAGGGTTAATACAGACACACTGACTGAACACTACAGCACATTAACACTGCACTGAGAGAGAGGGTTAATACAGACACACTGACTGAACACTACAGCACATTAACACTGCACTGAGAGAGAGAGGGTTAATACAGACACACTGACTGACTGAACACTACAGCACATTAACACTGCACTGAGAGAGAGAGGGTTAATACAGACACACTGACTGAACACTACAGCACATTAACACTGCACTGAGAGAGAGAGGGTTAATACAGACACACTGACTGAACACTACAGCACATTAACACTGCACTGAGAGAGAGAGGGTTAATACAGACACACTGACTGACTGAACACTACAGCACATTAACACTGCACTGAGAGAGAGAGGGTTAATACAGACACACTGACTGAACACTACAGCACATTAACACTGCACTAAGAGAGAGAGAGAGAGAGAGAGAGAGAGAGAGACCTGGGCAAAGTCGAAAGGAGAGAGGGAGCCCATTAACCAATTAACCAATTAACCCACCGTCTCCAGCCGCTGAGTGGCTTCTCGCGTTGCTGTGGCGTCAGACCGGTCACTGCCAGCCAGGCGAAAGGCCACACGAGCAGGAAGAGCAGCGCAGTGAGGGCGATGCGCAGAGGAAACAGCACTGAGCCCAACACCGCCCCCTGCAGGAGAGAGGCTGCATTACACCCTGCGCACACTGTATACACACACTGCACACAGACTCTAAACACACTGTAGTCCACATCACAACACACTGCACTGGCCCTGTGTAAGTAGTTTTAAATGGCAGCGCCGTTGCAGCACATGGAGGTTAAACCACTTCTTACGCAGCGGTCAGGGGCACTATCAGCAGATTGTATAATAGACACGTGCGATCATTCCTGATGCATTTGTGTGGAGTCGTTCACCCTCGACAACGATCAGATTGCACCCCATCTAACAACTACTGTACAACTGCTAACTGCCTCGGCGGCAGCTCTCACAGCTGCCCCTGCACACTGCTGCCCGCTGCCGCACAGAGCATGCGTATTGCGTATTGCGTATTGAGACCGCTGTTTTGCAAACAATATTGTGCCGTGAGGGCAAAGTATTTTCCGGTATTTAAATTGCATTAATTACACTATGTAACACGGATAGTGAGTGTTATTTCCTAATTGATTTTGCCTCAAAGGTATAGAAAATGGCTATTATTCCCCACAAACTTTGCTTTTGTGACCAGGACAGTGATATTTTGAAATTAAAACTATTTCCAATGAGAAAAACGGGCGGATTTGTGTCTTTTCGTTCACAGAAAGTCAGAAATAAACAACATATGAATCCAAATGAACATGTATTTATACTAAAGTAATGCGAAAATGACTAGAAACGATTTAGAAGTGAGTAGTTTACAGTATTTACAGTATAATCGTAAATCTCGAAAAACTACTCACTTCTAAATCTTTGGTAGTCATTTTTGTATTACTTTAGTATAAATACATGTTCATTTGGATTCATATATATATATATATATTTATTATTAATATTTTTTTTCTCATTGGAAACAGTTACATTTCAAAATATCACTGTGCTGGCCACAAAAGCAAAGTTTTTTGCGGAATAATAACCATTTTCTATACATTTGAGGTAGAAGCAATTAGGAAATAACACTCAGTACCCAGGAACAAAACAAACAAACAAACAAACAAACAATGTCACACGGTGTAGTAATAATACTGTTAGTTGCTTACCCGCACTCTCTGTGTGGTGGTCAGTCTGAGGTCGTGAATTACAGGGTTAATCCTGCTGGTGCCCATGCCCCGCTCTCTCTCCATCCCTCTCTCCATCCCTCTCTCCATCCCTCTCTCCGGGGCGCTCTGGGGGTCCCGGGCCGCACAGTTGATGGTTTCCCTGGCGACGTGTCTTCGGAACCAGCCCGAAGGAGAAACGAGTCTGTCCGATGTCTGTCCGATGTCTGTCCGATCTGTCTGCGGGGACTCCCCTCTCGGCTTAAGGTGATTCAAGTTTTCAATCGTGCGCTCAACCCGTACACGTTACAATCACTATGGCTGCCGAAAACACACACAACTGTCTCTACACTACACACGCCAGCCCCCCAGGCTCTCTATATTAAAGGCAACTGTACTGCCACACACATTATGATTTACAAACTGACTCTACAGGAAAGAGAATTCAAGCGCCACATTAATACATCTTTCGAATTACATTTAAAAAAGAAAAGGAAAAAAGAGAGCAATCGTGCTGAAAATGACAGGGTATTCCGCTGGTGTACAAGTGTCTTTCTTGTTAGTTCCTCCCAGTTGGTTGAATATATAATAGGATCTATAACTGAGTTCTTGGGATGAGTCCAGAGGTCCAGCTGCGGATTGACTGGACGGTTTCAGGACGACACGCAACTCACTCTGACCAGGTAGATTTAAACTTTTTGAGTGTGTCCCTCCCTGTTTCTCTCTCTCTCTCTCTCTCTGAGTCAGACACACCCCCCACTATCACAACACAGCACACCCGTTCAACCTGCTCTGTTAACAGGGCACTGAGAGTGTGTGTGTGTAGTGCAGTACTGTACCACAGAGAAAAGGACAATAACAAGCACTACAATACATTGCAGTCTAGAACACTGTAGCAGCGCAGTACAGTACAGTAGTCTAGAACACTGCTTTAGAACAGCTAGGAGTGCAGAATAGAACAGAACAGTCTAGAACACTGCACTTGAGTACAGTGTAGGTGTAGTATAGTACAGTATGGGAGTGTGGTATTGTAGAGTACAATGTAGAACAGTGTAGTACAGAGCGGCTGTGTTTGTGTGCAGGATTGTGTGTACAATCACAGCAGGAGGTGCACTGTGAGTCAGTGTGTCTTGGCCCTCAGCAGGCTGTGCATATCTGCCATAGCCCAGCGCATACCTGCAGCACTGCACCTGTCATTCCCTGAAACCACACATGTTCACACCGGACCCCTCCTTCTATTCACTCCAGAAACACAAAACAAACAAACCTCTGCTGGCATGACTGTTGCCTCTCAACATAAGCATGTCGCTCTCCTCCGCCCCTCACCTCTCTCTGCAGGAGTCCCGTCCCCACCCCGATCACACAAAACACCACCCATTCACACCCGCCGCCGCCCTGGTTTCTCTCCCCCTTTCTAACACGCCCGGCCGGGTGCCGCTGATCCGGTGGAGCCGCATTCCGGTCCTGAGACAACGTCTGAGAGACAGAGACACTTGCTCAACAGGACAGGCCTGTTCCCCTCTCTCTCTGTGCAGTGTTAATGTGCTGTAGTGTTCAGTGTGTCTGTATTAACCCTCTCTCTCTCAGTGCAGTGTTAATGTGCTGTAGTGTTCAGTCAGTGTCTGTATTAACCCTCTCTCTCTGAGTGCAGTGTTAATGTGCTGTAGTGTTCAGTCAGTGTGTCTGTATTAACCCTCTCTCTCTCAGTGCAGTGTTAATGTGCTGTAGTGTTCAGTGTGTCTGTATTAACCCTCTCTCTCTCAGTGCAGTGTTAATGTGCTGTAGTGTTCAGTCAGTCAGTGTGTCTGTATTAACCCTCTCTCTCTCAGTGCAGTGTTAATGTGCTGTAGTGTTCAGTCAGTGTCTGTATTAACCCTCTCTCTCAGTGCAGTGTTAATGTGCTGTAGTGTTCAGTGTGTCTGTATTAACCCTCTCTCTCTCAGTGCAGTGTTAATGTGCTGTAGTGTTCAGTCAGTGTCTGTATTAACCCTCTCTCTCAGTGCAGTGTTAATGTGCTGTAGTGTTCAGTGTGTCTGTATTAACCCTCTCTCTCTCAGTGCAGTGTTAATGTGCTGTAGTGTTCAGTCAGTGTGTCTGTATTAACCCTCTCTCTCTCAGTGCAGTGTTAATGTGCTGTAGTGTTCAGTCAGTGTGTCTGTATAAACCCTCTCTCTCTCAGTGCAGTGTTAATGTGCTGTAGTGTTCAGTCAGTGTGTCTGTATTAACCCTCTCTCTCTCAGTGCAGTGTTAATGTGCTGTAGTGTTCAGTCAGTGTGTCTGTATTAACCCTCTCTCTCTCAGTGCAGTGTTAATGTGCTGTAGTGTTCAGTCAGTGTGTCTGTATTAACCCTCTCTCTCTCAGTGCAGTGTTAATGTGCTGTAGTGTTCAGTCAGTGTGTCTGTATTAACCCTCTCTCTCTCAGTGCAGTGTTAATGTGCTGTAGTGTTCAGTCAGTGTGTCTGTATTAACCCTCTCTCTCTCAGTGCAGTGTTAATGTGCTGTAGTGTTCAGTCAGTGTGTCTGTATTAACCCTCTCTCTCTCAGTGCAGTGTTAATGTGCTGTAGTGTTCAGTCAGTGTGTCTGTATTAACCCTCTCTCTCTCAGTGCAGTGTTAATGTGCTGTAGTGTTCAGTCAGTCAGTGTGTCTGTATTAACCCTCTCTCTCAGTGCAGTGTTAATGTGCTGTAGTGTTCAGTCAGTCAGTGTGTCTGTATTAACCCTCTCTCTCTGTGCAGTGTTAATGTGCTGTAGTGTCCAGTCAGTGTGTCTGTATTAACCCTCTCTCTCAGTGCAGTGTTAATGTGCTGTAGTGTTCAGTCAGTGCGTCTGTATTAACCCTCTCTCTCTCAGTGCAGTGTTAATGTGCTGTAGTGTTCAGTCAGTGTGTCTGTATTAACCCTCTCTCTCTCAGTGCAGTGTTAATGTGCTGTAGTGTTCAGTCAGTGTGTCTGTATTAACCCTCTCTCTCTCAGTGCAGTGTTAATGTGCTGTAGTGTTCAGTCAGTGTGTCTGTATTAACCCTCTCTCTCTCAGTGCAGTGTTAATGTGCTGTAGTGTTCTGTCAGTCAGTGTGTCTGTATTAACCCTCTCTCTCAGTGCAGTGTTAATGTGCTGTAGTGTTCAGTCAGTCAGTGTGTCTGTATTAACCCTCTCTCTCTGTGCAGTGTTAATGTGCTGTAGTGTCCAGTCAGTGTGTCTGTATTAACCCTCTCTCTCAGTGCAGTGTTAATGTGCTGTAGTGTTCAGTCAGTGCGTCTGTATTAACCCTCTCTCTCTCAGTGCAGTGTTAATGTGCTGTAGTGTTCAGTCAGTGTGTCTGTATTAACCCTCTCTCTCTCAGTGCAGTGTTAATGTGCTGTAGTGTTCAGTCAGTGTGTCTGTATTAACCCTCTCTCTCTCAGTGCAGTGTTAATGTGCTGTAGTGTTCAGTCAGTGTGTCTGTATTAACCCTCTCTCTCTCAGTGCAGTGTTAATGTGCTGTAGTGTTCAGTCAGTGTGTCTGTATTAACCCTCTCTCTCTCAGTGCAGTGTTAATGTGCTGTAGTGTTCAGTCAGTGTGTCTGTATTAACCCTCTCTCTCTCAGTGCAGTGTTAATGTGCTGTAGTGTTCAGTCAGTCAGTGTGTCTGTATTAACCCTCTCTCTCAGTGCAGTGTTAATGTGCTGTAGTGTTCAGTCAGTGTGTCTGTATTAACCCTCTCTCTCTCAGTGCAGTGTTAATGTGCTGTAGTGTTCAGTCAGTGTGTCTGTATTAACCCTCTCTCTCTCAGTGCAGTGTTAATGTGCTGTAGTGTTCAGTCAGTGTGTCTGTATTAACCCTCTCTCTCTCAGTGCAGTGTTAATGTGCTGTAGTGTTCAGTCAGTGTGTCTGTATTAACCCTCTCTCTCTCAGTGCAGTGTTAATGTGCTGTAGTGTTCAGTCAGTGTGTCTGTATTAACCCTCTCTCTCTCAGTGCAGTGTTAATGTGCTGTAGTGTCCAGTCAGTGTGTCTGTATTAACCCTCTCTCTCTCAGTGCAGTGTTAATGTGCTGTAGTGTTCAGTCAGTCAGTGTGTCTGTATTAACCCTCTCTCTCAGTGCAGTGTTAATGTGCTGTAGTGTTCAGTCAGTCAGTGTGTCTGTATTAACCCTCTCTCTCTGTGCAGTGTTAATGTGCTGTAGTGTCCAGTCAGTGTGTCTGTATTAACCCTCTCTCTCAGTGCAGTGTTAATGTGCTGTAGTGTTCAGTCAGTGTGTCTGTATTAACCCTCTCTCTCTCAGTGCAGTGTTAATGTGCTGTAGTGTTCAGTCAGTGTGTCTGTATTAACCCTCTCTCTCTCAGTGCAGTGTTAATGTGCTGTAGTGTTCAGTCAGTGTGTCTGTATTAACCCTCTCTCTCTCTGTGCAGTGTTAATGTGCTGTAGTGTCCAGTCAGTGTGTCTGTATTAACCATCTCTCTCAGTGCAGTGTTAATGTGCTGTAGTGTTCAGTCAGTGTGTCTGTATTAACCCTCTCTCTCTCAGTGCAGTGTTAATGTGCTGTAGTGTTCAGTCAGTCAGTGTGTCTGTATTAACCCTCTCTCTCTCAGTGCAGTGTTAATGTACTGTAGTGTTCAGTCAGTGTGTCTGTATTAACCCTCTCTCTCTCAGTGCAGTGTTAATGTGCTGTAGTGTTCAGTCAGTGTGTCTGTATTAACCCTCTCTCTCTCAGTGCAGTGTTAATGTGCTGTAGTGTCCAGTCAGTGTGTCTGTATTAACCCTCTCTCTCAGTGCAGTGTTAATGTGCTGTAGTGTTCAGTCAGTGCGTCTGTATTAACCCTCTCTCTCAGTGCAGTGTTAATGTGCTGTAGTGTTCAGTCAGTCAGTGTGTCTGTATTAACCCTCTCTCTCTCAGTGCAGTGTTAATGTAGTGTAGTGTTCAGTCAGTGTGTCTGTATTAACCCTCTCTCTCTCAGTGCAGTGTTAATGTGCTGTAGTGTTCAGTCAGTGTGTCTGTATTAACCCTCTCTCTCTCAGTGCAGTGTTAATGTGCTGTAGTGTTCAGTGTGTCTGTATTAACCCTCTCTCTCTCAGTGCAGTGTTAATGTGCTGTAGTGTTCAGTCAGTCAGTGTGTCTGTATTAACCCTCTCTCTCTCAGTGCAGTGTTAATGTGCTGTAGTGTCCAGTCAGTGTGTCTGTATTAACCCTCTCTCTCTCAGTGCAGTGTTAATGTGCTGTAGTGTTCAGTCAGTGTGTCTGTATTAACCCTCTCTCTCTCAGTGCAGTGTTAATGTGCTGTAGTGTTCAGTCAGTGTCTGTATTAACCCTCTCTCTCTCAGTGCAGTGTTAATGTGCTGTAGTGTTCAGTCAGTCAGTGTGTCTGTATTAACCCTCTCTCTCTCTCAGTGCAGTGTTAATGTGCTGTAGTGTTCAGTCAGTGTGTCTGTATTAACCCTCTCTCTCTCAGTGCAGTGTTAATGTGCTGTAGTGTTCAGTCAGTCAGTGTGTCTGTATTAACCCTCTCTCTCTCAGTGCAGTGTTAATGTAGTGTAGTGTTCAGTCAGTGTGTCTGTATTAACCCTCTCTCTCTCAGTGCAGTGTTAATGTGCTGTAGTGTTCAGTGTGTCTGTATTAACCCTCTCTCTCAGTGCAGTGTTAATGTGCTGTAGTGTTCAGTCAGTCAGTGTGTCTGTATTAACCCTCTCTCTCTCAGTGCAGTGTTAATGTAGTGTAGTGTTCAGTCAGTGTGTCTGTATTAACCCTCTCTCTCTCAGTGCAGTGTTAATGTGCTGTAGTGTTCAGTCAGTGTGTCTGTATTAACCCTCTCTCTCTCAGTGCAGTGTTAATGTGCTGTAGTGTCCAGTCAGTGTGTCTGTATTAACCCTCTCTCTCTCAGTGCAGTGTTAATGTGCTGTAGTGTTCAGTCAGTGTGTCTGTATTAACCCCCTCTCTCTCAGTGCAGTGTTAATGTGCTGTAGTGTCCAGTCAGTGTGTCTGTATTAACCCTCTCTCTCTCAGTGCAGTGTTAATGTGCTGTAGTGTTCAGTCAGTGTGTCTGTATTAACCCTCTCTCTCTCAGTGCAGTGTTAATGTGCTGTAGTGTCCAGTCAGTCAGTGTGTCTGTATTAACCCTCTCTCTCTCAGTGCAGTGTTAATGTGCTGTAGTGTTCAGTCAGTCAGTGTCTGTATTAACCCTCTCTCTCTCAGTGCAGTGTTAATGTGCTGTAGTGTTCAGTCAGTCAGTGTGTCTGTATTAACCCTCTCTCTCTCAGTGCAGTGTTAATGTGCTGTAGTGTTCAGTGTGTCTGTATTAACCCTCTCTCTCTCAGTGCAGTGTTAATGTGCTGTAGTGTTCAGTCAGTCAGTGTGTCTGTATTAACCCTCTCTCTCTCAGTGCAGTGTTAATGTACTGTAGTGTTCAGTCAGTGTGTCTGTATTAACCCTCTCTCTCTCAGTGCAGTGTTAATGTGCTGTAGTGTTCAGTGTGTCTGTATTAACCCTCTCTCTCTCAGTGCAGTGTTAATGTGCTGTAGTGTCCAGTCAGTGTGTCTGTATTAACCCTCTCTCTCAGTGCAGTGTTAATGTGCTGTAGTGTTCAGTGTGTCTGTATTAACCCTCTCTCTCTCAGTGCAGTGTTAATGTGCTGTAGTGTTCAGTCAGTCAGTGTGTCTGTATTAACCCTCTCTCTCAGTGCAGTGTTAATGTGCTGTAGTGTTCAGTCAGTGTGTCTGTATTAACCCTCTCTCTCTCAGTGCAGTGTTAATGTGCTGTAGTGTCCAGTCAGTGTGTCTGTATTAACCCTCTCTCTCTCAGTGCAGTGTTAATGTGCTGTAGTGTTCAGTCAGTGTGTCTGTATTAACCCTCTCTCTCAGTGCAGTGTTAATGTGCTGTAGTGTTCAGTCAGTGTGTCTGTATTAACCCTCTCTCTCTCAGTGCAGTGTTAATGTGCTGTAGTGTTCAGTCAGTGTGTCTGTATTAACCCTCTCTCTCTCAGTGCAGTGTTAATGTGCTGTAGTGTTCAGTCAGTCAGTGTGTCTGTATTAACCCTCTCTCTCTCAGTGCAGTGTTAATGTGCTGTAGTGTTCAGTGTGTCTGTATTAACCCTCTCTCTCTCAGTGCAGTGTTAATGTGCTGTAGTGTTCAGTGTGTCTGTATTAACCCTCTCTCTCTCAGTGCAGTGTTAATGTGCTGTAGTGTTCAGTCAGTCAGTGTGTCTGTATTAACCCTCTCTCTCTCTCAGTGCAGTGTTAATGTGCTGTAGTGTTCAGTCAGTGTGTCTGTATTAACCCTCTCTCTCTCAGTGCAGTGTTAATGTGCTGTAGTGTTCAGTGTGTCTGTATTAACCCTCTCTCTCTCAGTGCAGTGTTAATGTGCTGTAGTGTTCAGTCAGTGTGTCTGTATTAACCCTCTCTCTCTCAGTGCAGTGTTAATGTGCTGTAGTGTTCAGTCAGTGTGTCTGTATTAACCCTCTCTCTCTCAGTGCAGTGTTAATGTGCTGTAGTGTTCAGTGTGTCTGTATTAACCCTCTCTCTCAGTGCAGTGTTAATGTGCTGTAGTGTCCAGTCAGTCAGTGTGTCTGTATTAACCCTCTCTCTCTCAGTGCAGTGTTAATGTGCTGTAGTGTTCAGTCAGTGTGTCTGTATTAACCCTCTCTCTCTCAGTGCAGTGTTAATGTGCTGTAGTGTTCAGTCAGTGTGTCTGTATTAACCCTCTCTCTCTCAGTGCAGTGTTAATGTGCTGTAGTGTTCAGTGTGTCTGTATTAACCCTCTCTCTCAGTGCAGTGTTAATGTGCTGTAGTGTCCAGTCAGTCAGTGTGTCTGTATTAACCCTCTCTCTCTCAGTGCAGTGTTAATGTGCTGTAGTGTTCAGTCAGTCAGTGTCTGTATTAACCCTCTCTCTCTCAGTGCAGTGTTAATGTGCTGTAGTGTTCAGTCAGTCAGTGTGTCTGTATTAACCCTCTCTCTCTCTCAGTGCAGTGTTAATGTGCTGTAGTGTTCAGTGTGTCTGTATTAACCCTCTCTCTCTCAGTGCAGTGTTAATGTGCTGTAGTGTTCAGTCAGTGCGTCTGTATTAACCCTCTCTCTCAGTGCAGTGTTAATGTGCTGTAGTGTTCAGTCAGTCAGTGTGTCTGTATTAACCCTCTCTCTCTCAGTGCAGTGTTAATGTACTGTAGTGTTCAGTCAGTGTGTCTGTATTAACCCTCACTCTCAGTGCAGTGTTAATGTGCTGTAGTGTTCAGTCAGTCAGTGTGTCTGTATTAACCCTCTCTCTCTCAGTGCAGTGTTAATGTACTGTAGTGTTCAGTCAGTGTGTCTGTATTAACCCTCTCTCTCTCAGTGCAGTGTTAATGTGCTGTAGTGTTCAGTCAGTGCGTCTGTATTAACCCTCTCTCTCTCAGTGCAGTGTTAATGTGCTGTAGTGTTCAGTCAGTGTGTCTGTATTAACCCTCTCTCTCTCAGTGCAGTGTTAATGTGCTGTAGTGTCCAGTCAGTGTGTCTGTATTAACCCTCTCTCTCTCAGTGCAGTGTTAATGTGCTGTAGTGTTCAGTCAGTGTGTCTGTATTAACCCTCTCTCTCTCAGTGCAGTGTTAATGTGCTGTAGTGTTCAGTGTGTCTGTATTAACCCTCTCTCTCTCAGTGCAGTGTTAATGTGCTGTAGTGTTCAGTCAGTCAGTGTGTCTGTATTAACCCTCTCTCTCTCAGTGCAGTGTTAATGTGCTGTAGTGTTCAGTGTGTCTGTATTAACCCTCTCTCTCTCAGTGCAGTGTTAATGTGCTGTAGTGTTCAGTCAGTGTGTCTGTATTAACCCTCTCTCTCTCAGTGCAGTGTTAATGTGCTGTAGTGTTCAGTCAGTGTGTCTGTATTAACCCTCTCTCTCTCAGTGCAGTGTTAATGTGCTGTAGTGTTCAGTCAGTGTGTCTTTATTAACCCTCTCTCTCTCAGTGCAGTGTTAATGTGCTGTAGTGTTCAGTCAGTGTGTCTGTATTAACCCTCTCTCTCTCAGTGCAGTGTTAATGTGCTGTAGTGTTCAGTGTGTCTGTATTAACCCTCTCTCTCTCAGTGCAGTGTTAATGTGCTGTAGTGTTCAGTCAGTCAGTGTGTCTGTATTAACCCTCTCTCTCTCAGTGCAGTGTTAATGTGCTGTAGTGTTCAGTCAGTCAGTGTGTCTGTATTAACCCTCTCTCTCTCAGTGCAGTGTTAATGTGCTGTAGTGTTCAGTCAGTGTGTCTGTATTAACCCTCTCTCTCTCAGTGCAGTGTTAATGTGCTGTAGTGTTCAGTCAGTGTGTCTGTATTAACCCTCTCTCTCTCAGTGCAGTGTTAATGTGCTGTAGTGTTCAGTGTGTCTGTATTAACCCTCTCTCTCTCAGTGCAGTGTTAATGTGCTGTAGTGTTCAGTGTGTCTGTATTAACCCTCTCTCTCTCAGTGCAGTGTTAATGTGCTGTAGTGTTCAGTCAGTGTGTCTGTATTAACCCTCTCTCTCAGTGCAGTGTTAATGTGCTGTAGTGTTCAGTGTGTCTGTATTAACCCTCTCTCTCTCAGTGCAGTGTTAATGGGGTGTCAACAGAGCAGGTGGAACTCCAGACAGAGGGAGAGAAAGAACAGAAACATCTACTGTTGACACAGACCCTGTCAGTCATATATACATGCAGAGAGACACGCACACAACACGCCAGCACAGCCCCCACTCTGTAGAATGTAGAAGAACACAGCACTGTACACTAAGGGGCACCAATAGAGAGCACAAGCAAGCAGCACCACACTAGTGCACTTGTCCCAATTCAATACTGCAGGCCAGCAGTAGTGTTAGTAGTGCAGAAAACTCTCACTAAAGAAGAGGACAGAGGCACAGCAGTGTGTCAGGAGAGTTTATTTATACTGTTCCCACTGTCAGGAGCACACAGCTGAGAGAGAGAGAGACAGAGACAGACACAGAGACAAAGACGGAGAGACAGAAAAACTGCAGATTGCACAGGCAGTCTCCTCTCTCTGTTTAATACATACAGCACGCCCCCACTCCCACCCCCCGCCCCTCCCAAACACCATCCCCTTGGCACCACTGTACACCCACTAGACCCCCCACCGCTTTAGACAAACCGCCCTCCCCATTTGTGCCTACCGACCTTATTTACAGATGCCTATTACGCACAATCCCTCCCACCCCAAACACACACACTCACTCATTCATTCATTCATTCCCCCAAAAATATCTGGACACCCCCCAGGCCAGAAGAGAAGTCCAGGTCCTTCGTTAATCAATCACAGTCAATTAACCAATTAAATTAATTTGAACTGAGAAAGTTCAGGCCCTGGAAAACAACTTAACTGCCTGGGTCTGTCTTTTAAGTAGGTTCCAGAGTATGCCCAGCCCCCCCCCGCACGTCCCAGGCCAGACTGATGAGTGAGAGGGAGCGGACAGATACCAACTCTTCTCTCTCAATTAGAGGACACCCCCTCCCCCCCGAAGAGACGGCAGCTCAGTGACCCAGCGCTGCACACAATTCATTTATTCGTTTTGTGAAGGCATTCACTAATTACATCAATTCATTGAAGCAATTAAACAATTAGGATTACACTTTCACGCAATTATTACAGATATGACCAGGGAGCTTACGTCATTCATTAATACACCTGCCCCCCCCACCACTCTCTCTCTCCATACGGTGCAGAGTGAGGTCAGTCAGTCATTAAAGTCCAGAGAAATGCCCAGGTTTCCACACACACACACACACACACAGAGGGGGACACAACTGTGACACTGTGCGCTATAGTCAGACAGGAGGTTTGTTGGTCAGTCATTGTGTGTCAGTCAGTTTACAGGATGTTGTGTGTGTGGGGGGGGGTGAGGGGCGGTAACAGAAGCCATTGATTCCAGAACAAAAATAGAAAGAAAAAAACAACTGAAAAACAAAGGAAGAGTCATGTGACCTCTGGCCACTCGGGGGCTCCAGGACACTCATGATTCGCCCAGCGCGGCCATAATAAAATAAAATGGAAAATAATAATATAATAACAATAATAATGGACTCCGCGCGTCTCCAGTCCCGGCAGGTCAATCCTCGGAGCTCGAGGAAGTGTCCGAGTGTTTGGACAGCATGGGATCCTCCATCAGGCCCGCGTCCTGGTCCGAGCCGTCGTAGCTCTGCGATAGGCTGTCGCCGCCGCCGATCTCCAGGGTCCCACACTCCCCCAGCTCCGCCTCCATCTTCACGTCGTAGCCGCCCTGCAGGAAGTTGGGCGGGAAGTGAGGGGAAGTGATGTCGGAGAAGGAGGAGTGACCCTCCTCTTCGTCCTCCTCCTCTTCCTCCTCCTCCAGCTCCAGCTCCAGTTCCATCTCTGGCTGTTGTTGTTGTTGTTGTTGCTGCTCCAGGGCCAGGGGTGGGACAGGGTGCGTGGAGCCCAGGAGGGGGTCACCCAGCTGGGCTTGCAGGTGGAGCGAGGCCAGGGACTGGGTGGGGCGGGGCCGGCGGGGCGGCTTCTTAATGTCCTGCGTCAGGATCCGGTCGAACATGGACTCTGGGAGGTAACCCTGAGAGACGGGAGAGAGGTTAATAAAAACACTGACAGGGAGAGGGAGAGGGACAGAGGGAGGGAGAAGGAGAGGAACTGGGAGAGACAGAGACAGAGACGGGGAGAGGGACAGGGAGAGGGAGGGACAGCTTCACTCACTGAGTCTCGGACGGCCTGACCCCACTCTGCGGTGACGGCGTAGTCGGTGTTCTCCTGTAGGAACTGAGCCAGACTGCGCAGGGAGGGGGCGAACGCACCGCCCAGCTGGACAGAGACGGGGGAGAAGTGGACATGTTAATATAGATGCTGACCGAGACGCAAGGTAAAGCACCACACAAACACCTCTCTCTCTCTCTGCCCTCCTTTCTCTCACCTTCCTCCCAGTCCGGAGGTTGAGCAGCTGCACCCGCTGTGCCCCCGCAGCGTCCACCTCCCGCGCCCGCTCTCTCCTCCGCTTGCCCCCTCTGCCCTTGCGCACCTGGGTGGAGCTCAGCAGGACCTGACGGGTGGAGGGGGAGAAAGAGCATTAACACAAGAGACACACCAGCATCAGGCAGCAGTGTCACCCAATGACCCCGAACCGAGCACCGCGCCGCCGCCGGGTCTCACCTCCAGAGCGGCCGGCTCCACCTCGTACTCGGGGTTCTTCTTCAGCCAATCGGAGAGCTCGACTCGGCGGGGAGCGTCGTCCCCGGTCAGCACTGAGCGCGTGTATAAATGGACTACTGGCACACGGACGTTGGCGTCTGGGTACTCCTCTTGCTGGAGAGAGGGAGGGAGGGAAGGAGAAAGGGTGTGGGGTAGAGGGAGAGACGGGGTCAGTGTCATGTGCAGTGAGGGACAAGCAGTAATGTGCTGGTGTAATAACACTATTATAACGGTGCAGGCGTAAGTACCGGGGTCTCGTGTCGGCGGCGCCCCTTCCTGGCCTCGGAGCCGTTGGGCAGGGCCTGCTTCTGAAAGGTCAGCTTCAACCCCTCCTCCTGAGAGAGGAAAAAGGGATTAACTTCCGACAGGACTGCCACCCCCCCTCTCTCTCCACAATCCTCTCCCAATCTCCTTCTATCCACCCCTCCCTCCATCTCCCTCCTCTATCTCCCCCTTAAACCCGCCTCCCTCTCTCACCCTCAGCACTCTGACGGTGAAGGCAGTGTCCGGCGCCCGGTCCGTCTCCGAGCTCTCGGGGTCGGTCTTGACCACGTGTTTTCTGGGCAACACTCTGGTGTAGCCGCCCCCTCTCCCTCCCCTTTCCCTCTCCCCCCGTTCGGCCATGCCCTGCTCCTCGGGGGCACCCGGCTGGGAGGAAGAGGAGGAGGAGGAAGAGGAGGATTGGGCAAGGTGGGGATCAGAGGTCACTCGCCGCCCACCCACCCAGCGGCCGGTCAGCACGGCCACACAGATGCTGTCCAGGCGGTTAATCAGCACTCGGTCCTGAGAGACAGAAAAAGAGATTAAGAGTCTCTTGCTCCGAGTGCTGCAGTGTCTCTGTGTCCAGTCTCTCTGGGTCAGTGTCCATTCTCACCTTGGGCCACTCCACACGCAGGCGCTCCAGCGCTGGGCCCTCAGCAGCGCCGCCCTCCTGGGAGGGAGTGAGAGAGAGACGGCTCTCCTCGTCCAGGTCACATGGCTTCAGAGCGACTGAGGGAGGAGGGGAGAGATTAATACAAAAAGAAGCAAAAGCATCTCCCTCTTCCTCCCTCCTCTCACACCCCAGCCTCTCCTCCCACACCTTCCCTCCCTCCCTCTCTCACCTGCTTCCCCCTCTCTCTTGATCTCCGTGTCGGAATCGCTGTCGTCCGAGAGCGCAGAGCGATTGGAGGAGGTGGAGGAGTCGGAGTCTGAGTCGGAGTCCCAATCCGACTGCCCCTCGCCCTCCTCTCCTCCTCTCCGCTTCTTCCAGGACCAGCCGGGGCGGGACCTCTGAGGGGGGATGGACAGATTCCCGGTGAAGGCGTCGGAGGAGGAGGGTGGGGCGTGAGGCTGGAGGGAGGGCAGAGAAGAACCATCCTCGGCCAAATGCAAGTGCGACTCCGGGCCCTCCATCTTCACTGCTACTGGCCGGTGAGTCTCGGGCCCCGCCGCTCGGTCCAGGCCCCACCCCGAGGGCGCGGAGTCAGTGGAGGTAGATAGCAGCGAGTTTTCGGCCAGGCTGAGGTTGTGGCCCTGGCTCTGGCCCGGCAGGGAGGGCGTGGAGCTGCGGGAGGGTGGCGCAGGCCGCAGCAGTGCCGGGTTCTGCTGCAGGAAGGTGACCCGGGCCTGCTGGAAGCTGTAGTCTGGGTCGGGGAAGACCGACTGCTCGGTCCGGCTCACGCCATGCCGGGACGCCCCCTGCAGCAGCTCTCGGTCGTGCTGGGGGGTGCGCCACCACAGCGGCAGGTCCGAGCTGGGCTGCACCAGGCCCAGCCGCTCCTCTAGGGCCGGGTGGGGCAGCACCTGCTCGCGGATCCGGCGCAGCAGCCCGATGCGGTACAGCGTGCGAGAGGCGCGCTCCTCCGTGATGGGGGCAATGGACCCGGACGTGTCCGGTGGCTCTGGGGGGACAACAAAATTGTTATTCTCAAATCTTCCCTCCCTCTCTCCATCCGTCTCCCTCCCTCTTTCCGTCGGGCCCCACACTCACCCTCTC
This sequence comes from Amia ocellicauda, assembly GCF_036373705.1. Classification (NCBI taxonomy): domain Eukaryota; kingdom Metazoa; phylum Chordata; class Actinopteri; order Amiiformes; family Amiidae; genus Amia; species Amia ocellicauda. The sequence continues at coordinate 10,030,607 of NC_089863.1, forward strand.
CAGGCTGGGGGGGCAGGTGGCAGACCCGGCGGCACATGCTGGTGAACAGAGTGTAGTAGCGGCTCAGGCTCTCATCCGTCTTCTTGTCCAGACGAGCGAACGTACGGAACCGGCGCCAGTCCAACCCCACCCCCGCCTCCGGCCCGGACACCGGCGCCAGCTCCACCCCGAACGTGGACACCACCCGATAGAAATCACACTCCTCTCGGCGCGTCCATCTGCGGGGGAGAGAGTGCGTCAGTGCGACGGCGAGACAACACAGTGTGCGATGGTCTCGGTTGTGTGGCAGCGTGTTACCTCTGCTGCCTCTCCCGGCGGGCGATCTCCTTCAGCTTGTATGCCGCCTCGCAGCGCCGCCGCCGCCGGTCACCCTTCTCCGCCGCCTCCATCTTCAGCTGCTCCCGCCGGTAGCTGCGCTGGTAGGCCGTGATGAGCCGCCGCAGCCGGGCCGTGAGCGACGAGCCCGTCGGCCAATAGGAGGCCCCAGCCTGGGACGTCTGAGTTTCGTCCCCATCCACCACGCAGATCTCCTCGTCCATTAGCATCGGGTCGCCCTGAGAGAGAGGGATAGGGGCAGAGGACGAGAGGATAGAGGGAGAGAAAGAATAGCCCCCTTCAGTACACGGTGTAGTGCACAACCGCAGTGCCCAGTCAGAGTGACCCAGTGTCCGTGTCTCACCTCCTCATCCCGCTCTTTGCCCATTCCAGTGAGCGGTTTGAACTCCGGGTCCTCTGAGTATTTCTCGAACTCGCCTCTGAAACACAGGACAACCCCGGTTACACACCACACTCTCCCAACTGCCAGCAGCACACATCAAAGTGGACAGACCCGTCTCACCCCTCCCCCATCTCCGTGTCGGCGCTGCGCTGCTCGGCGTCGATGGCCTTGTCGTCGGGGCGGCCGACTCGCTCCAGGAAGCACAGGCAGGGGTCGGCGCGCATTGTCGTGTACTTCTCATAGCCTGGGAGAGGGAGGGGATGGTTAAGATCGCACCGCCTCATGGGGCGTGGTGTGGTCGTGTCGTTGTGTAGTGGTAGTGCCGCTGTGTTATGGCCGTGTCGTGCTCACCGTGTTTGAAGACGCCCAGCAGCAGAGACTTGTCCGCCTCTGCGTCCCACCAGCGGGATGGCACCTCCACCTGCTCCACCTCCGGGATCCAGATGTCAATCTCCCTGAGAGAGAGAGAGAGAGAGAGAGAAACGTGAGCCACCGTGGTACAGCACTAATCGAGTGCATCGCTCATGGTCGCACCGTACTGAGACACGGTGTGGTTCAGCTCTACCTGGAGTCCGCCCCGCGCAGCACTCGGTCAGCGTGGTCCCCGATCACCTCCTGCCTCAGGTAGTACAGCATCCGCACCCTCAACAGCACCCTGACACAGAGACCGCGTTAGCACTAGAGCCTGACCGATACAGGCGTTTTGGGTCTGATATTGATACCGATAATTGGCAAGTTAAATTTCCCGATTACCGATAAATCTGCCAATATTTAATTTTTGTTAGCATGCAAAACAGACATTTCTAGCATGGACCCCTCAAGGAAAACTATAAAAATATGCATGTTCTATACATTAGAACAAAGACCAAGCTATATGAACAATTTCACAAACAAGTAGAATAATGTGCATGTTCTATACATTAAAGCAAATAAGATAGTGTTAAGTTAAAGCTTATATCTGCATTATTCACGCGTCAGGTTCTCAGGTTATATAGATATTTCTGTAAAAGGCCTATATCGGCCGATAATATCAGTGCTCCGATATATATCTATCTGTCGGCCCTAGTTAACACACACACACACCCTCAGCAGCACCCTGACACACAGACAGCAGTAACACACACGTACTTGTTGCACTGGTGTTTGAGGTGCTTGCGGTAGCTGTCGTCCAGCAGCAGGCAGTCGGGGTTGTACTTGCGGATCCACTCCACCTTCTGCACGTCGAAGGAGCTCTGGGCCTTCACCCGCTTCCCCTTGCGGCCCCGTGGCACTGGGATGGACAGGCCTGCACGGGGGGGGTTGGGGGGCAGGGTTAATACAGCACAGGCAACACACAGACTGAAACTGATGGTTTTGCTTGCTAGTTTTACATATTTATCCATTCAAATGTTATTTATTGCTTTAATAGTGTTAATTAGATAATCTCCTTGAAAGGAAGCAAGAGACGCACAGAAGAGGACCGGACAGGGACGGGGGGACGCACCGGAGTGGTTGAGCAGGGTGCGGGCGCGGCCGTTCTCAGGGGGGGCGATGAGCTCCCAGATGAAGCTCTTGATGTTCTCGTCACCGCGGTAATGCAGCAGGCAGTACACCAGGATGACGCGGCAGATGGTCTCCACGTCGCGCTCGCACAGCCGCCGCTTGAACCGCGCATGGGCCAGGATGTCTCGCCAGCGGCCCCAGCTGCAGGGGAGGGAGGAGGAGAGAGGGTTACTATAGGTCGGACACAGACAGGAAGAGGGAGGGACAAAAGTATGCAGAATTACAAAGTCGGATAGTTCAAAGTTCAAAGCTCAGTGGTGACAGGTCAGCATACGTGACTGATGGACACAGACTGGCTCACATGGACCCCTATAGGGTTCATACAGCTTTTCAAAAGTCAAATTCAAGCAAGATGCATTGTCAAACAAAGCTTTTCCACACGGCTTTGGTAAAGTAAAGCATCCCATCTTTTCTACATTGAACTGTCCCATAGAGAACTTTTTTCTTGTAGACCTTGCCATAAGCCGTCTGTGGAATTGGCCCTTGTTTCACCCAGTTTATATTTACGTTTTCGAGCCACCCATCATTAAAACGGTACCCTCCCGCCATATTTCCTACATTAGTCTGTCTCTCATTCCCTTCACTCTGCACATACAACCCTCGCAGCCACATAAAAACAAACCGACAGCTCAAACAGGAGTCATATTGGCTGCAGCATAAAGTAATCAACTGGGTCTATCCAACTAGTTATACCCCGAAGTTAATTTAATCAGATTGTCAATTATGAAAGTCAAGCATTTCCACGACCTTGACAATACAATTCAAATCATTTTCAAACACCTGTATGAACCCTGCCCCAAACACCGACCTCAGTTTGACCCCACACTGAACCCCACTCTCCCGACACTGACCCCAAAATGACCCCACATTGACCTCAGAATTAACCCCAACTCTCCTAACACTGACCCCAGAATGACCCCAAAATGACCCTCACTCTCACGACACTGACCACAAAATGACCCCACACTGACCTCAGAATTACACCCAACTCTAACATTAACCCTCAATCTCCCGACAATGACCCAAGAATGACCTCAATTACCCCCAACACTGTCCTAACACTGACCACAGAATGACCCCATCCACTCGACACTGACCCCAAAATGACCCCCACTATCCCGACACTGACCCCAGAATGACCCCACACTGACCCCAAATCTCCTAACACTGACCCCTAAATGACCCGTCACTGACCCCCCACTCCCAACACTGACCTCAGAACGACCCCCAACACTAAGACTGACCCCAGAATGACCCCCACTCTCCCAACACTGACCCCAAAATGACCCCAACACTCTCCTAACACTGACCCCAGAATGACCCCACACTGACCCGTAGACGAGCAGGTGCTTCTCCACCCGAAAGCAGTCCGTGCGGCCGTATCCGTGGTGGCGGTCGGAGCGGCGTGAGCGCGGCCGCTCGTCCTCCTCGCTGTCCAGGTCGGACAGGTCCGCCGCCTCGTCGTCTCGCAGCGAGCTGAACTGACGCGTCTGCTTGCGCACCCTGGGGGTGTCGATCACCAGAGTGTTCTGGAAGGTGGAGAGGCAAGGTTAAGACGCACTGACTGGACAGTGTAATACATTGACACGACACAGAGGGACAGAGAGGAAAAAAAGGACAGAGGGACAGACGGAGATGTCTTACCTTCCTGTTGATGGAGTCCAGGTCAATGTCTGCCCTCTTGGCCCACTTCTGCCAGAAGTTGGGGTCGTCCAGGGCGATGTCCGTGCGGTTGTCCGATGCGATGAAGCTCGCCTGGAAGGACAGATGGACACCATTACACACACGGTAGACAGACAGACAGAGCAGGGCACAGCGGGCCAGTGGGAGAGACGGGCAGACCTTGGAGAAGGTGGAGCCCTTGCCCTGGCTCTCGATGGTGATGGTGGTGGCGCGGCGCTGCAGGATCTGGTCGATGTCCTCCTCGCAGAACTTGTTCTCCTCGTCACCCTCGTCCATGATGGCGGCGTACGCCCCCTTGCGCAGCAGGTCCTCGATCTCCTTCTTCGAGAACTGCTGCATCTGAGAAAGCGGGCAGAGCACTCGGTCAGGGAGCGTGTGTAAAGTGTGCGAGTTTGAGGGTGGCGAGGATGCTAGGGTGTGTGTAATGTGTGTGTACGGTGTGAGAGGAGGTGTAAAAAGTGCGGACCCCGTTGACGTTGTTCTCCTTGCCGCTCATGCTCTGCAGCACGGCCTTGTCCAGCCCCAGTTTCAGGCTGGCCTTGTCGAACATCTCACGCTCGTACGAGTTCCTGGTGATGAGCCGGTACACCTTCACCGCCTTCGACTGGCCAATCCGGTGACAGCGAGCCTGGGCCTGCAGGGGGGACAAAAGCAGGAGAGAGGGAGATTTAATGAAGGGGTGGGGAAGCCGGGGTTTCCAGTTGGGGGTTAAAGGTCAAAGGTTTGAAGCCATAAGTGCAGCAACAAACGAATACCCCTAAAGGGGGTCCTAACGGGTTAACGAGGGGCGCACCTGCAGGTCGTTCTGGGGGTTCCAGTCGGAGTCGAAGATGATACAGGTGTCGGCGGCGGTAAGGTTGATGCCCAGCCCCCCCGCCCGCGTGCACAGCAGGAACACGAAGCGGTCCGAGTCCGGCTTGCTGAAGCGGTCGATGGCGGCCTGGCGCAGGTTGCCCCGCACGCGCCCGTCGATCCGCTCGTACAGGTACCTGCCGGGGACACACAACACCGAGCCGTCAGACCCCGCCCAACATGGACACAGCCACAGAGGCCGGAGTGCACCACCCTCTCCCAGGCTCCCGCTCTGACCTCTTCTGGATGAGGTAGTCCTCCAGGATGTCCAAGCAGCGCACCATCTGTGAGAAGATGAGCACCTTGTGCCCCCCGGCACGCAGGCGGGGCAGCAGCTTGTCGATCAGGACCAGCTTGCCGGCCGAGCGGACCAGCGACTGCAGGTGGAAGTCCGGGGCCATCGGGTCGCAGATGTGACGCATCTCAGCCAGAATCTGCTCCTCAGCCCCTGGGGTGGGGGGGGAGGGATAGACAAGATAGTGGGAGAGCGGAGGAGGAGGGAAGGGACAGAAAATCACTTTAGAGGAATGCAGTATAGAATATGTATGTGTTTTTAAATCTATAAAACAAAAGCAGCTCTTAAATGATCAGTGGTAGTTGCAGCACTACCCTGTATTAGTTAATTGATTAATTACCCCATAATGGGTTATGGTTGGCTGCAACACTATCCATAAGAATGAGTTAACTGGTTTACTGGTGAGAAGGTAAGGGTGGCTATAGCACTGTACTGTATTAATTAGTTAATTGGCGAGGGGTTTACCGGTGATGAGGTAGGGGTGGTTGCAGCACTTGCGTAGCTCCATCATGGCGTTGAGCAGGTTGGGCACATTGCTGCTCTGAGTCGCCCCCTGGCTGAGGAAGGAGAAGTTGCGCTCCAGGATGGCCCTGTAGTAGCGCTTCTGGGCAGCCGTGAGCTCCACCTCAATGATGGTCTCCTGCTTGGGCGCCAGGTTCTTCTCCACGTCCTCCTTCAGCCGCCGCAGCATCATGGGCTTGAGCACCGCCTGCAGCTTCTGCACCTGGGGGAGGGGAAGACAGGGGCGGGGGGTGTCGGTATGTGTGTACCCTCTCCACCTCTAGCTTCTATCCCTCCTCTGCCACATCTCTCCTGCTCCTTACAGTCCGTTTCTCCTCCACCCCTCCCTCTCTCCTCCCCTTACCTGCTCCTCTGTCTTTAGGTCCCCGAAGTCCTTGAGGAACTCCGACTCCGAGGGGAACTGGCTGGGTTCCAGGAAGTGTAGCAGACTGAACAGTTCCTCCACTGTGTTCTGCAGGGGGGTGCCTGTCAGAAGAATCTTGTGCTCCTGGGAGGGAGGGAGGGGGAGAGAGAGTCAGTCACAGGAAGGGTGCTAACTACCACACCATCCCCATCCCTCATCCTTGCCACCCCTCTCTCTCTGTCTCACCAGGTCCAGCATATTGAGCGAGTCCAGCAGCTTGCAGTTGCGGTTCTTGAGCCGGTGGGCCTCGTCGATGACCACGCAGCGCCAGGCGATCTCGCGCAGCTCCGGGCAGTCGGACAGCACCATCTCGAAGGTGGTGATCAGCGCGTCGAACTTGTACGCCCCCGGGATCAGGTGACCCTGGGCAGACACGGAGAGGGCATCGCACGTCAGCCAATCAGACAGCCCCGCCAGTCAGTCAGACAGCCAATCAGCCTCCCTCCACTCCACTCCCCGCCCCCCTTACCTTGTCGTCCCGGCAGTACATCTCGTACTGCTGGATCATCTGTCTGCTGCCCAGGCTGCCGTGGTACACGATGGCGTTCATGGACGTCCAGCTGGCGAACTCACGCTCCCAGTTGGCGATGGTGGACAGAGGAGCGATGACCAGGAAGGGCCCCCGCAGGCCGGCCCGGTGCACCTCGGACAGCAGCGCGATGGACTGGATTGTCTTACCCAGGCCCATCTCGTCCGCCAGGATACAGTTCTGCCTGCGGAGCGTGGGAGAGGGCGTAAATACAGTGAAAGAGGGAGAGAGAGAGAGGGGGGGGGGGGGGGGAAGAGACGGGTGGAGGTGTACCTGTTGTACCAGTTGAACAGTAGCCAGTTGACCCCCTCTAGTTGGTACTCCCGGAGAGTGTTCCCACCCTTGTATTCCCGGGACAGGTCCAGCTTCTTCCAGGAGCTGGCAGGAGGCCGAGCCTGGGAGAGGGAGAGACAGTGCTGATACAGACTGCGCAGGGCAGACAGTGCGGTACACACAGACTGCGCAGGGCAGTACTGACCACTCTCTTGAGGCAGGGCTGTCTGCTCTGGATTTTCTTGAACTCCTCCACCTTGCCCTCGTCCACATCCTCCTGCAGCTCCCAGGTGGAGTCCTCATAGGGCAGGGAGCACCACTTCACCAGGTAGTACACCACCGGCTGCACGCGCAAGAGAGAGAGAGAGACACACTGCGTTAACACACTGCGTTAACACACTGCGGAGTCTCCCCATCTGTGCCTCCATCTCTCCCCTCCCTCACCTCTCCATTGTCCTTGTCCACACTGTGGGACTCATCCAGGATCCTGTCCACCTCCACGTAGTCCGGGTTGAAGGGCTCCTCATCCTGCCGGGAGAGGGAGAGAGAATAAGACCACCTCCCAAACGCCATCCTCTACCTCACCCTTTCCCCTCCCTCCCTCCCTCCCTTGCTCGCTCGCTCACCTCCTGGAAGAGGTGTCTCATCTGCGCCATCTTGGTCTTGAATCTCTTGAGCTTCTGGTTGATGCGCTTGTCCCTCTCCAGCTGCTGCATGGTGGCCCACTCGCAGTGCAGGTATGAGCTGGGGGAAGGAGCGGGAGGGCAGAGAGAGAAGGGTGTGCGTTAGCATCTCCAGGCCCTGTTTCGGGGTCTCAGTCGGGGGGGGTCTATTAGTGCGTCTCACTTACTAGTTCTTGTATTTGACGAAGAACTCTTCCACATTAATATACTGTCCATTGCTGACCTAGGGAGAGGGAGAGAGAGGGATGTTAGAACTCAAAACTTCAAATGACACAGCAAGACAGACATCTGACAGACTAATCGGACACACAAGACACTCACGCACATGTGGACAGACAGTCCCCGCCTTCTCTCTCTCACCTCTTTCTTGGTCAGTCTCATGGACAGCACCTTGTCCACAATGGCCGCATCCTCCTCGCTGGGGTTCTCCTGCAACACAAGCAGTCATTATTCACGGTCTCTCTCTTTAGGACTGGCGATATCATCCCTTACTCTCCTCATCTCTCTCTCTCTATCACCCTCCCCATGCCTCCTCACTTGTCCCTCCTCTCTCACCACAAAGAACTGCATGGCGGGCAGTCCATCACCCTCGGCCAGCTGCTGTCCCCCGATTGGCTCCTGCAGCTGCGGTTGTTGCAGCCCCATCACCATGGCCCCGCCCCCCGTCCGTCCTCCTCCTCCTGGCACTCCCAATGTCACCATGGTGGAGCCGCCCATCCCGGTGGCCGTGGTGACGTCCACATCTTCCTCGGGCTCGTCCTCATCGTCCGTGATCTTGATGTCCAGGTCCTCTGTGTATTTCTTCCTCTTCACCTGCCTGTTAGAGCGCCGCTTCTGGCCGGGGAACGCCAGGACCACCACAAGAAAGACACGCCAAAGACAGTGGGGTTAGAGATCGTCAGTCAAGGGCCGCAAGCAACAGCCACAACAGTAGTGCGTCAGTGCTTGCTGCAGTGTGTCGGTGCAACGTTCATGTGACAGTACAGGGCTGTGGTGCAGTGTGGGCTGAGGTCAGTCAATATTGGGCAGCAGGGTAGTGGGTGTGGCCACAGTGTAGGAGGTGGGGTCAGGGGTCAGGGGTACCTGCAAGTTGCTGTCGTCCTCCTCCCCCCGGGGCGAAGCGGCAGGGCTCAGCTCCCCGTCAGAGTTCTCAGACGACCCGGTGCGTTTCCTCTTCTTACCCACCACTGGAGTGATGGTGCTGTGAGAGAAGAAGAGTGAGAATTTGTTTGACACGGAGAAAGAAAGAGAGAGAGTGAGAGAGAGAATGGGTGAGACGCAGAGACAGGGAGAGAAACTGAGATAGACTCACTTGGGTTTCACTTTGCTCTTGCTCTTGCCTCCCCCGGCGGCAGACCCCCCTGCGGCCCCGGCTCCCATCGTCCCTTTGGAACTCTTCTTGGCCGCCGACTTGCCGCCTCCCCCACCTCCTCCTCCTCCCTTCTTCTTACTCCCTCCCCCCCCACTCTTCTTCTTCCCCGCGGAGGAGCCGGCCGCGCCCCCGGCCTCGGCCTGGCTGCCGGGCGCCACAGCGGGCAGCTCGTCCTGGTTGAGCACGCGGGGGATGTTGCGCTCGCCCCGGGCCTTGGCGCGGGCGATGGCCTCGGCCACGATGCGGTTGGCCTTCTCCTGTTTGCGCAGGTGCTCCAGGCGCCGGGTGGACTCTGAGACCTGGGGCGCGCGGGGCAGGGCCGAGGCGTCCGTGGTGGTGGTGGTGGTGGTGGCAGAGGAGGAGGCGACGGCTGCAGTGGCGGCGGCCGGCGAGGCACTGATCACCTTTACGACCGAGACACTGCCCGGGGCGCCGCCGGTCGTCTGAGAGGAGCCGGCCTGAGAGCGAGAGGGAGAGAGGGGGACGTTTTCAGTCCGAGGCCATGCGTGCGCGCGTCTGTGGGTCTGTGCGTTATCTGGGTCAGTGTTTGTGCATCTCCGTCTGTGTGTGTGTGCACGTGTAACTATGCGTGCATTTCTGTTTGTGTGGGTATGGCTGTGCGTTTGTGGGTGCGTGCGTGTGCGTGCGTGCGCCGGCGGGTGTGAGGGTTACCTGTAAGAGTGTGTATGTTACCTGTGGCTGCAGTAGCAGTTTGAGTGGCACAGCCAGCCTCTGCCCCTGGCCTTGAGAGATCTGCACCAGCTGTCCCCCTGCCGTGGACCCCTGAGATACCAACTGGAACTGAGAGAGAGAATGAAAGAGCGAGATAAAGAGTTAAAGAGAGAGAGGGAGAGATTTGATTAACACCTTTACTTTACAAAAAAAAAAAAAAAAAAAACACAACAAGACACTAAAAACCTAACAAGAAACACAAACACATAAACATGCTTCAGACATAAAACCCATCCCATTCCAAAAACCACACACACTTCTCCCCTGCCCCTGGCTGACCTTTGCCCCTTGTGCGTTGGGCTGCTGCTGGACTTGCAGCTGGATGGTGAGGACCTTGGGCTGCCCACCCGGCTGCCCTGCCCGGGCCTGGCTCAGCGCCGCCAGCTGTCCCCCCTGTAGCACCAGCTTCCCGGGCAGGGACCCCAGTACCAGCCGGGGCTGCCCCCCGCCGGCCACGTTCACCCCGCCGGCCGCTGCCCCGCCGGCCTGCTGGGGCTGCTGCAATACCAGAGTGATGCGCTTCGCCTCGCCCTGCAGGAGGGAGGGGGGGACACACAGTAGGAAGGGAGAGCGAGGCAGACAGCACGAAGGAGAAGTGGGAGGGAGGGAGGTGCAGACAGCAAGGAGGAGAAGAGAAAGATTAATACTGTGAAAAAGTCACTTTTCCTTTTTCTTCTCAAGAGCTTCTAGAGCAGACCACAGATATAAATGTGTGTTTGTGAGTATATGGTGCAGAGATTGTACAAATTGAAGTGGAACAGTGAGCCCTGCTTGGTTATTCCCTTGGGTTTCGACTGGAGGTGGCATCTGATGTTGCCGGGAAATTGATATTATTTATTTTTTACAACTATGTAAAGGTAAGGTGCACATATTTGGAGCTGCTGTATTTAGATTTTAGCCGCGTGTAATTGTTAACATGGAGATTAGGATTAAACTTTCAAAATTATTTTCTTTCCCTTAAAAAAATAAAAGCTGGAGATTGACAAACGTGATATTTCTATTATACCTTAATAAAAAATAATAATAATAATAATAATAAAAAAAAAAATAGAAACGTCCAGACACCCTCTCATGCCCCACTTGGATCAGTGTTTATTTTGAGTGACACATCCAATACGAATCCCAGAGGCAAAAGATAGGGCTAAAGAGCCCTTAATAATAATTCAAAAGACAGTAAGAACATTTTTACCCATCAGTTCCTATTGTTATGTCAGGTATTTTTATATTAAACGAAATGGCTTGGCTGTGTGGCACTGCAGTGAGCTGGGCAGCGCTGTGCCAGGAGAGGGCGCTGGTCTCACCTGCTGAGGGACTGAGGTGAGGGTGACCCCTGGTGGCCTCACCGTTGCAGTGCCACCCCCTGTGACCTGCAGCTGCGCCTGGTTCTGGCCCTGGTTGGGCTGTGCCGGGACGGAGGTGAGCAGCACTTGTTTGAGAGGCCCGTTGGACGTCTGGACCAGCCGCTGTACTCCGGAGCCGGGCTTGGACTGGACCTGGACTTGGGTCTGGGCCTGCGGTGTCGCATTCAGGACGGTCCCCCCGGAAACGATGGACACCCCGGGCCTCAGAGGAGTGCCGGTCAGCACTTTGGCGATGGTCACTTTGCCCTGGGTGGCGCTGGCATTGGCAGCCCCTGCTGGCTGCAGGGTGGCATGCAGGAGCTGCTGGCCCTGCTGGCCTGGGGGGGAGGTGGTGGTAGCCCCCACGCCAGAGGGGGCCTTCAGGATGACTATCTTGGGAGGCGTCTGCCCGGCTGCCTGTGCAGAGGTGGAGACGGGCACCGCCAGGGGTGAACTCAGCAGCATGGTGGTAGGGGCTGCGACTGAGCTGCTGGGAGCTAAGGTATTTTCTGGGTCATTGGCCACCAAGGACCCCAGCTGAAGTGTCTGCGGAGCTGCCTGAGCACCGGCCACTCTCTGCCCCACTGTGACCGTGACGGTGGGGGTGGGGATCTGAGGGGCCGCTGCTGGGGTAGGAGCAGGTGCGGGGGTGCTGACCTGGTCCAGGGCGAGCTGCAGGGCCTCCTCAATGGGGTCACCGCTGCCCTGGGGAAAGGTCTCCTCAGTCAGGGTGTCCAGGCTGAACAGGCTGGGGTCGTCGAACAGCTCCATTATGGGGTCGGCCATTTCTGTCTCCTTAAGTTTTATATGATGATGATGATGATGATGATGATGATAAAAAAAAAAAAAAAAAAAAAAAAGACAAGTGTTGCTCTCCTGCTGGGGGTCTAGGTTCCCCAGCCCCCTCCGCAAAAGTCGTTCGCTCTCGAACCCTCTGCCGTTCCGTCGGGCTGCGTGCGTGTCGTTGATGTATTTCCAAATGGAGAATCCTGCAGTGCAGTCCGTCTGTCTCTCCCTCTCAGGCTGATTCAGGCGCAGTCAGAGAGGGGAGGAGTCAGCTGTGCAGTGCGCTGCCGTCCTCAGTCACTCTTATAGGAAAAGAAGAGGGGATCAAAACATTAATTATAACAATAAAGATTGCACTGCACTGTAGTTTCACAGTGCTACAAAGCAGAGTCACTGTCACACTGTACTGCACTACAGTCACTCACTGTCACACTAAGGGTTACATATTGCCGATGATGGTGTGGGGTGCGGTGTGTGCAATTTTTTTCTTAAATATAATAAAGCTGTGCTTAATACCCTACAGCTGTGAGAGAAACTAAAACAATTTGTGGAGCGAGACACTGGACTAGGTGTCCGTCGTGTCTTCCACAGCTGTAGCGTAAACATTTCCATAGCAAGCATCTCTGAACGAATGCAAGAATATCCCCTGAGAACAGTTCAACTACGTGGAGCCACTTCTTATTCAACATATTGAAAACATATATAAAAAAACACATATTGGTAAAGCTTTTTCTGTCAAACTAATTGAGGTGTAATAAGGGTTGTACATAAGCAAGTGCTGCGAGAATAAAGTGTCATAAGTGAATAAAGTTCATGTGCATTATCGTCAATGACTGTCACTATCGCCGATAGATATTATTGTCTATCGGCACAACCCTAGTCACACTGCGCTGCCCTACAGTCACCAGTGCCACCGTCACACTGCGCTGCCCTACAGTCACCAGTGCCACCGTCACACTGCGCTGCCCTAGTCACCAGTGCCACCGTCACACTGCGCTGCCCTACAGTCACCAGTGCCACCGTCACACTGCGCTGCCCTAGTCACCAGTGCCACCGTCACACTGCGCTGCCCTACAGTCACCAGTGCCACCGTCACACTGCGCTGCCCTACAGTCACCAGTGCCACCGTCACACTGCGCTGCCCTAGTCACCAGTGCCACCGTCACACTGCGCTGCCCTACAGTCACCAGTGCCACCGTCACACTGCGCTGCCCTACAGTCACCAGTGCCACCGTCACACTGCGCTGCCCTAGTCACCAGTGCCACCGTCACACTGCGCTGCCCTACAGTCACCAGTGCCACCGTCACACTGCGCTGCCCTACAGTCACCAGTGCCACCGTCACACTGCGCTGCCCTAGTCACCAGTGCCACCGTCACACTGCGCTGCCCTACAGTCACCAGTGCCACCGTCACACTGCGCTGCCCTACAGTCACCAGTGCCACCGTCACACTGCGCTGCCCTACAGTCACCAGTGCCACCGTCACACTGCGCTGCCCTAGTCACCAGTGCCACCGTCACACTGCGCTGCCCTAGTCACCAGTGCCACCGTCACACTGCGCTGCCCTAGTCACCAGTGCCACCGTCACACTGCGCTGCCCTAGTCACCAGTGCCACCGTCACACTGCGCTGCCCTACAGTCACCAGTGCCACCGTCACACTGCGCTGCCCTACAGTCACCAGTGCCACCGTCACACTGCGCTGCCCTAGTCACCAGTGCCACCGTCACACTGCGCTGCCCTAGTCACCAGTGCCACCGTCACACTGCGCTGCCCTAGTCACCAGTGCCACCGTCACACTGCGCTGCCCTAGTCACCAGTGCCACCGTCACACTGCGCTGCCCTAGTCACCAGTGCCACCGTCACACTGCGCTGCCCTACAGTCACCAGTGCCACCGTCACACTGCGCTGCCCTACAGTCACCAGTGCCACCGTCACACTGCGCTGCCCTAGTCACCAGTGCCACCGTCACACTGCGCTGCCCTAGTCACCAGTGCCACCGTCACACTGTGCTGCCCTAGTCACCAGTGCCACCGTCACACTGCGCTGCCCTACAGTCACCAGTGCCACCGTCACACTGCGCTGCCCTAGTCACCAGTGCCACCGTCACACTGCGCTGCCCTACAGTCACCAGTGCCACCGTCACACTGCGCTGCCCTAGTCACCAGTGCCACCGTCACACTGCGCTGCCCTAGTCACCAGTGCCACCGTCACACTGCGCTGCCCTAGTCACCAGTGCCACCGTCACACTGCGCTGCCCTAGTCACCAGTGCCACCGTCACACTGCTCTGCCCTACAGTCACCAGTGCCACCGTCACACTGCGCTGCCCTAGTCACCAGTGCCACCGTCACACTGCGCTGCCCTAGTCACCAGTGCCACCGTCACACTGCGCTGCCCTACAGTCACCAGTGCCACCGTCACACTGTGCTGCCCTAGTCACCAGTGCCACCGTCACACTGCGCTGCCCTACAGTCACCAGTGCCACCGTCACACTGCGCTGCCCTACAGTCACCAGTGCCACCGTCACACTGCGCTGCCCTACAGTCACCAGTGCCACCGTCACACTGCACTGCCCTAGTCACCAGTGCCACCGTCACACTGCGCTGCCCTAGTCACCAGTGCCACCGTCACACTGCGCTGCCCTACAGTCACCAGTGCCACCGTCACACTGCGCTGCCCTAGTCACCAGTGCCACCGTCACACTGCGCTGCCCTAGTCACCAGTGCCACCGTCACACTGCGCTGCCCTAGTCACCAGTGCCACCGTCACACTGCGCTGCCCTAGTCACCAGTGCCACCGTCACACTGCGCTGCCCTACAGTCACCAGTGCCACCGTCACACTGCGCTGCCCTACAGTCACCAGTGCCACCGTCACACTGCGCTGCCCTACAGTCACCAGTGCCACCGTCACACTGCGCTGCCCTAGTCACCAGTGCCACCGTCACACTGCGCTGCCCTAGTCACCAGTGCCACCGTCACACTGCGCTGCCCTACAGTCACCAGTGCCACCGTCACACTGCGCTGCCCTAGTCACCAGTGCCACCGTCACACTGCGCTGCCCTAGTCACCAGTGCCACCGTCACACTGCGCTGCCCTAGTCACCAGTGCCACCGTCACACTGCGCTGCCCTAGTCACCAGTGCCACCGTCACACTGCGCTGCCCTACAGTCACCAGTGCCACCGTCACACTGCGCTGCCCAAGTCACCAGTGCCACCGTCACACTGCGCTGCCCTAGTCACCAGTGCCACCGTCACACTGCGCTGCCCTAGTCACCAGTGCCACCGTCACACTGCGCTGCCCTACAGTCACCAGTGCCACCGTCACACTGCGCTGCCCTAGTCTCAATATATTGTACTAGTCCAACTGTCACACTGTATGGTACTAGAGCCACCACAAATGCACTGTCACACTGTATGGCACTAGTCACTAGTACACTGTTACTCTACTGCACTACAGCCACTGTAATGCACATTTACTATACAGTCACTATCACATTGTCACTGTATTGTGCTGTGCGTGTCACTTATTGTACTATCCGTCATCCTGCAGTCAATATTACACTGCACTGTGACATACTGTTACAGTGACTGCCACTATCACTATCACAGTCACTGTACTGCCACTGGCACCCTGCAGCCACTGTACTGTCAATATTAAACTGTCACCGTATTAGAGCATTGCCCTATTGTCACTGCAATACAATTACCAATAAAAACAGTCAAGCAACCTAACCACAAATGACAAAACTATTTTACCAGCCGACACAGGGAGAGGCGGAGACACCCGGCCCCACTGCACCCCACCTGACGGCGCAGAAATCGCATCGGTGCCGTCTGAGCCGCTGGCACTGCTTTCCCTCGGCCGGCAAACAGAGCCCAAAAAACAACAACACAGGCCGGGGCAGGAGGAGGGGGACCCGGGGACAGAGGCGCCGGTGTCACAGGTTACTACCACGCATCCCACTGGGTCATGCACAGCTGCCGATCACAGCGGGCCGGGACTCCCTTCTCCACCTCCTGACGCTGAACGTCCGACGCGGGAGAGAGGGAGCCGTGCGCCGGACAGCAGCGTCACGCAACCCCCCCCCCAAGTCCCGGCCACACCGCCCCACCGCTCCGGCATCCTCCAAGCCTGGGAGTGCGGACCACACGACGCTGCACTGCATTGCATTGCATTGCATTGCATTACAGCACGACACTGTTTAAACCGCTGCTGTGGATCATACTATAGTCATGCATGTAATAGAATAGGAAGGAGCAGTGCGGGGATCTGCAAAGGGGTCGGGAGATCGTACCCAGTCTTGTGCATCCCGTCCGGGGCAGAGATGCGCTCTAACCCCATGCCATTTCATTTTGCGTGCATTCAGTTCAAACCGAAAATAACTACCCTGTGCACAAAACCGACGTCCAATCCGGTCTGTGCTTGCGTGCGGGGTGAGGTTAGCGATCGGTCGCCTCCACAGCAGCTCCCCGTGTTGTTGTTTTTAACCACCACTAATGCACTCGTTTCACACAAACAGAAAGGGGGACAAGAGAGGGGGGAAGGGGCAGAGAGAGGCGGTAGCTGGATCCCACCCGGTCCCCCTGCAGATGCTGCCGGGACCGTCAAGCCCGATGCGGTGCGAGGATGATGGAGGCGGACCATCACAACATTCACAACAATAACAGCGGGACGAGCGCTAACGCAGCCGGCGCTTCACACGCACACGACCCCAATGACCAGACAGCCGATGGAGAGCTACTCACCGCCCGGGCAGGCCCCCCCCGGCTCTCCTGCCTCCAGCCCCGCTTCACTTCGGCGTCTCGCAAAAAACCGAAAAGCCCCACCAGCAACGTGCTCCCTAGTCTCCCCTGCTACGTACAAACACTCCCGTTGTGCAACGCAGGCCGCAAGCCGCGCTGGCGCCGCCGCCGAGCCTCGCCGAGCGCAGTGGCCGCCGTGAAGGTTACATGCCGGCCCCCCAACTCTCCGTGGGCTAATTTCGGGGTGTAAGATGTACCTGTACCTCGACACACATGGCTTTCTGCGTCGCTCACAACACTGTGCGCTACAGGAAACGGCCGGACTCAAGCAGGAACTAACTTTCTTGCCAACGCCAGCCTCGCCGTATCCGTCTGTGCGCCTTCCGCCCCGCCCCCTGCCCGCGATCCTCGAAGCTTATTGGTGGACGGTGGCGACGTCCGCTCCGCTTGGGCGTCGCTATTGGTTTAGAGGGCCGTCCGTCGTGCCGGTTTCGGGGAACGAAGGGGGCGGGAGGGACGGAGACAGAGCCAGGCGGCGACCCGAGCGGCGGCGGTAGTTTGGTTGAGGCGGCAGCGGGGATTGAGGCCTAGCGGGTTTCGGGGCGGATTTGAAGCCTGCGGCTCGCAGTGGCCGTGTTGACGGTGGCTGCCGAGCCCAACACACGCGTCCGCACTCGGCACAGCTCGGCGGGCGACGGATACAGAGCCGTAAACAAACCCAGGAAAACGTCACGCCAGAGGGTGAACAACAACAAAATACACCCTTTAGCCCCCGACCTCAGACACTGGGATGATTTAGGAGTGATGAGCACAACCTGGGCGATTCATCCCCCTTTGAACAGGAAAACATGTATTTGTTCCAGACTTAAAATAGATACACATTAAGAAAAGTTATTTTTGCTGAGGTAAAATAGGCACTTCTTGGCCAAATGTAGTTCCAATGTAATGAATTAAACTAAAACTAAAAAATGTTTATATAATTTTGGAATATGAACCACAAACCTACTTTTAGCATTTTGATTGATGCCCTCATTCTTATTGATCAATTTAATAATTTGATGTTAATTATAATGTATCAATTGGTCACTCTATTGTATTGCCATTTAACAAACACCTTGGGTTATTAATTTATGAATAATTATAATTAATTAATATAACTGTAGGAAATGGCATAATTCCATATGAGCATATATTTTCTGCAGTACATGGCTGGAGACCCCGCTGTGCTGCACTGTGTCTCTCAGGACCAGGGCTGAGACCCCCAGTCGGTGGCTTTTGTCCCTCTACCCAGTTTTGAAAAGAGAGACGATTGTTGTGTCGAGAGCAGCGGCCATCAGTGACAGTCGGACACAGTGTTTATATCACAGTCTTTATTGCGTCACACAGGAGGGCTCGGTTCACAGCCCCCTATCAACACATAAACATTACCCTCCCACCCCACCTCTCCCTCTATCACCACCACCCCCGTCCCTGCATCCTCTTCACCATCTCTCCGGCTGCAATTGAACACAGCGTGTGTGTGTCGGTGTATTAGTGGGTCAACGTGTTTGTGAGTGAGAGTGTTGGTGTGTATCTGCTGCAGGGCAGGAACAGTAGGGGTTGTGTCCATCTGTCCTGTTGTCCTGCTGTCTGTCCATCTACCAGTCTGTCTTTCCATCACAACACCATCCCTCCTCCCATTATCTCCATCCGCTACAAAATAAGAGAAAACGAGGTTAATCAAGTTGCAGTACAGACACTGACTGGGGCCCCTGTACTGTACTGTATATACACACCTGGAGTACACACACTGTACTGTAGATATACACCTGTACTACACACACTGTACTGTACATATACACCTGGAGTACACACTGTACTGTACATATACACCTGGAGTGCACACACTGTACTGTATATATACACCTGTACTACACACACTTTACTGTATATATACACCTGTACTACACACACTGTACTGTATATATACACCTGGAGTGCACACACTGTACTGTATATATACACCTGGAGTACACACACTACTGTATATATACACCTGGAGGACACACACTGTACTGTATATATACACCTGGAGTACACACACTGTACTGTAGATATACACCTGGAGTACACACACAGTACTGTAGATATACACCTGGAGTCCACACACTGTACTGTAGATATACACCTGGAGTACACACACTGTACTGTAGATATACACCTGGAGTACACACACTGTACTGTAGATATACACCTGGAGTACACACACTGTACTGTATATATACACCTGGAGTACACACTGTACTGTATATATACACCTGGAGTACACACACTGTACTGTATATATACACCTGGAGTACACACACTGTACTGTATATATACACCTGGAGTACACACACTGTACTGTATATATACACCTGGAGTACACACACTGTACTGTATATATACACCTGGAGTACACACACTGTACTGTATATATACACCTGGAGTACACACACTGTACTGTATATATACACCTGGAGTACACACACTGTACTGTATATATACACCTGGAGTACACACACTGTACTGTATATATACACCTGGAGTACACACACTGTACTGTATATATACACCTGGAGTACACACACTGTACTGTATATATACACCTGGAGTACACTGTACTGTATATATACACCTGGAGTCCACACACTGTACTGTATATATATATACACCTGTACTACACACACTGTACTGTATATATACACCTGGAGTCCACACACTGTACTGTAGATATACACCTGGAGTACACACACTGTACTGTATATATACACCTGGAGATCACACACTGTACTGTATATATACACCTGGAGTACACACACTGTACTGTATATATACACCTGGACTACACACACTGTACTGTATATATACACCTGGAGATCACACACTGTACTGTATATATACACCTGGAGATCACACACTGTACTGTATATATATATACACCTGTACTACACACACTGTACTGTATATATACACCTGGAGTCCACACACTGTACTGTATATATACACCTGGAGTACACACACTGTACTGTATATATACACCTGGACTACACACACTGTACTGTATATATACACCTGGAGATCACACACTGTACTGTATATATACACCTGGAGTCCACACACTGTACTGTATATATATATACACCTGTACTACACACACTGTACTGTATATATACACCTGGAGATCACACACTGTACTGTATATATATATACACCTGTACTACACACACTGTACTGTATATATACACCTGGAGATCACACACTGTACTGTATATATATATACACCTGTACTACACACACTGTACTGTATATATACACCTGGAGATCACACACTGTACTGTATATATACACCTGGAGTACACACACTGTACTGTATATATACACCTGGACTACACACACTGTACTGTATATATACACCTGGAGATCACACACTGTACTGTATATATACACCTGGAGTCCACACACTGTACTGTATATATATATACACCTGTACTACACACACTGTACTGTATATATACACCTGGAGTCCACACACTGTACTGTAGATATACACCTGGAGTACACACACTGTACTGTATATATACACCTGGAGATCACACACTGTACTGTATATATACACCTGGAGTACACACACTGTACTGTATATATACACCTGGACTACACACACTGTACTGTATATATACACCTGGAGATCACACACTGTACTGTATATATACACCTGGAGATCACACACTGTACTGTATATATACACCTGGAGAACACACCCTGTATGCTAGCTTACCTGGGGTGGTTCTATGAAGGCCAGCCAATCAGAGGAGTGCGTGGGCAGGAGTCCCATTGATTGACACTTGTAGACAGCCAATGCCAGGCCCAACAGGTTGCCGATGAAGTAGACCAGGCCCTGTAGCCACTGCTGACTGGAGCTCTCCAGCAACTTGAAGGCTGAGAGAGAGGGAGGCAGTGTGTGGAGGAGTTTAGTGTGGTGTCAGGCAGTTCAGTGTAGTATAGTGTAGTGAAGTACTGCAGTATAGTGCAATGCAGTGCTGCGGTAGAGACTCACTGGCGGACACAGACATGAGCGCCTGTATGGGTCTCCAGGCCATCATGCACACCATCATGATGGGGAAGATGGAGATGGTGTTCCCTGACATGTACATGATGAACAGGTTCATAGGGATCTGCTTCAGGGGGCCCAGGGCCACGTCCCAGCAACGCTGTTGGAGGGAGGGTGAGAAAGAGTTGAGTACAGGCTAACTGGACATTACAGTACATTAACTCTGCACTGAGGGAGAGGGGTCAGGGGTCAGGGGTTACCTTCTCCACCAGGTTCCTGTCCGTCTCCTGCACGCTGGTGTCAGGTACCGGCTTGTCGGAGTACCCGATCGGATAGAGAGCATCGCCCTGGTTACTCTGTCTGTCCCCACGACCCCTGCAACACACAGACAGATAGACAGTTAGCATCACAGATACAGAGTTTAGTATAGCTGGTTCTCATTGCAGTCAGTTACTGTATCAGTCAGGCAGTGCGTCAGACCGCCACTGGGTCAGTACCTGCTGCTTCCCAGACTCAACTCCAGGGCCCACTTCAGTCTCCTGGCCCCTGCCCCTCCGCCTCCCCTCGTCGACACCGCCCCACCACCCAAGCTCCCTGGAGACGCCATTAGGGGTCACCTCCGTCCAATCTCCAGCCGTGGAACACCGAGATCTGGAAAATAAAAACACACACACATGAATGTGAGATGTGGCTTATTTACACGCAGTCCGCTAAGAAGGAATAAATACACCAAGTTAAAATACAGGGTTACACAACATAAGAAACTAGATATGTCCAGGCAGTGTGTGGCTACCTGTGTGTGTATACAAATGTACTCTGTACTATTGAAATTAATAGTCATTTGTCTGTTTGTTGGGCAGCTACACAGAATTAATTACCACTACTACAATGTCCACTTCTAAATGTTAACAATAATACTGGGACTCTCAATACAGCAGGTCCTAGTACGGCACAGCAATTTAATAGGCTAATACTACCATTATAATGTAATTATCACTAAGAAATAGCAACTTTAATACTTCTACTAGTGCTCCCACTACGCCTATGTAATTGAAGACATCTGCTGCTGGTGCTACTACTACTTATAATACTACATTGTAAGGATTTAAACATCTGGTTAAGTGAGTATTGCTCCATCTCACCTCTCCCGTCTGTGATCAATACCTCACTGCAAAGCCGGCTGTCTCCGTGTCACAGGCGACCAACAAAACATGAATCTTAATAATAAAATAAATAAACAGAAGCACGACAGCTGACAATAAAGACAGACTTTCAATCGCCGTGTTTTTTAACTCCGCTCTCTGTTGCCTTTAAAGATGACGTATTCGAGGTCATGGCGCCTGCGCCCCTCCACACAGCACGCCCGCCCGAGCACTGATAGGGGGCTTGCGAGAAATGGGCGGCGCATGTCATTAGACGTCACCACGGCGGCCATCTTTGTGAGGGATGTTTCTAGAAACTGCTTTGCATTGCACTTATTCCAGGAAATGATGGCAAGACTTCTGAAGATGTATTATCGATTAATTACTTTAATCATTAAATACAGTAAAGAAGAGGAAAAACTATATTATTTATCTCATTATATTTTTAACTAAATTCCCATAAATGCAAATGGATAAATACAAGACCTTCCTTGCTTGTTTTTCATATATATATATACACACCTTATTGTGTAATCCTTAAAATGTATAATTTGTGTAAATCTGCTGTTACATAAATATATATAAAAAAAATGATAGTCCTCATGTGTGTAAATGTATGTGTGTGTGATATAACCACACAGTGGCACTGTCCCAGAAACACACACACACAACAGTTGGATAAACTTTTTATTATTTAGATGTATCTTATAATCCATGTAAAACTGCATATTAAATTAATCTTCACCATCTTTAAAAAAGCAGGGAAGATATCAACACACAGAAAGTATATAAAAATACATATATATACATAACTTTATATGTGATAAAGGCCTCTCTCTCTCATTCTTAAACAATTTGTTTCTAATATATACACACTCATATGGATGGTTGTATTGAAGGTCTTTTCATCGTCATCTACTTTATCCCCAGCCACCCAACCCCTGCTCTGCTGTGTGTGTGTGTGTGTGTGTGTGTGTGTTATATACAGTATGTTATTCCCACGGGGTGTGTACAGTGGGAGTTATTTGTACAGGCTGAGCTCAGGGCTGTGGTAGAGACACATGTAGGCATCGCACAGCAGTCTGCGGGGACGGCCCTGCAGGGACCCCGGCACCAGCTCGCTCAGCTGCGCCGCACTCAGACGCAGGTAGGGGGCGACCTCAGGGCATGGGCTCACCTGGGGGATATTGAAGCCATTCTGGCCTCCTGAAAAAGACAGAGAGAGAGAGAGAGTCAGTGAGACACATACACACAGTAAGAGAGAGAGAGAGAGAGAGGAACTGAGAGGAAAAAAAGAAACACAGCGATTCAAAAGAGAGTGAGAGAGTCATCCAGTCAAACCTCCTCACCCTCTCTGTCGGCCATACTGTCGAAGAACAGCCAATCAGCATCACCGGGGCCGTGCTTCACGAAGCTCACATAGTGGCTGGTCTCAATGCACAGCACGGCGAAGAGCTCCAATCGCTGACGAGCTAGAGCCACTGGGTCCGCCCCCAGCTTCGCCCACTGGGCCTCAGGCACGCCCACCCGCCGGGGGTTGTGGGAGCCACGCTTCCTGTGGCTGTGCACCTGAAAGGGGAAGAGACGGGAAATTACTGGGGCCTGCCGAGCTGTCAATCAAACAGCGCCTGGAATTGACTGTCAATCAAGGAGGTCTGGAAAATGACTGGGGCTAGGTTAGTGTCAGAGTAAGAGCACAGGTGTGCGGGGTGTACAGATGTGCTCAGGTGCGTTACCTGTTTGCTGCAGATGTTGCAATATTGTTTGATGTGCCCGGGGGTGATGTCTGTGTCCTCGTAGCACTGCACACACTCCCACACTGCCACTGACTGACAGATAGTGCACTGCCTCAGGGCTGAAAGACACAGACAGACAGACGGGTGTGAGTTACAGACATGCAGACAGATGAAAGATACGCAGACAGACAGACACGTGTGAGATACAGACAGACAGATAGTCAGGTGTGTGTGTCTCACTGTCGTCCAGCAGGTCAGTAATGTCCAGGGTCAGCGAGGGCAGAACCGCCTCAAACATCTTATAGTCCTTCCCAAAGCGAGGGGTCAGGAGCAACAGACAGGAGGGGGCCTGAGAAAGAGAGAGCGAGTAATTACAGTGATATGGATGTAAGTTACTGACTGACTGACTGAGCAAGAAAGGGAGATGGAGGAGAAGAGAGGAGGGCAGACACAGAAACACAGATGGGGAGGGACAGAGAGAGAGAGAGAGACAGACTGAGAGTCGGAGAGGATCTCAGGAGAGGGGGAGTGCAGATGGGGCCAAGGGGTCGCCTGGGGGGGTCACCGACCTCGTGAAACTTGAGGTCGGCGTGGACGAATGACCACTCCAGCAGGGTCTGGATGCTGGGCACTCGCACGGCCGCAGGGTGCTGCGGGAACAGCTGGTACAGGAAACAGGCCTGGGGCTCCTGACTGTCGGACCTGAGAGAGAAAGAGAGTGAGAGAGGGAGAGGGAAAGAGAGTGAGACTGACTGACTGAACGATACGCTGACTGACACAGTGACACAATGGCTCTGTACCTGATCTTCAGAAGAGGTTCCACGTTCAGTAGCTGAAATAATTTATTGAGGAACTCCTCTGGGTCTGAAGGAGGAGAGAGGAGAGGGGGCAGTGAGAGACAGGAATACAGAGCCTGAGACACACTCACTCACTTCCACACACACACACTCTCTCGCCCACTAACACTCGCACACACCTTTCTCCTCACTGGTGAAGCCACTGGACTGCCCAGCTTTCTCCAGGATCTTCCTCAAAGCCATGATCTTTGTGGCACAAACATATCCATCCCTGAGGGGAGAGAGGGAGCGAAACATTGAGAGACAGAGAGAGAGAGAGAGAGAGAGTGATGCCGTGATGGGGGGAGTGGAGAAAGACCGCAATTCACTGGTCTGCACCTCCCTGGTAATCTATCCAGAGGGGGCATGTGACCCCCTTCAATAAAACAGGAAGTGTTTGGCTTCCTGTTGTGGTGCAGAGGCAGGGTGGAGTGCGGGGGTGGTGGGGGGGGGGGAGCGAGAGACGCGAATTGAACCCCGCCTCTGTGTCTCCTGAACCCCACCTTAGTGTCCCGACACAGCATCACAGGAGACAGAGACACAGAGATAAACAGTGAAACACACACAGAGAAGGAGTGACAGGGAGATGGAGCACGTGTGGGAGTATCTGACCTCCTGAGGGGGTTGACGATTTCGCTGCGCAGGAGGTCCTGGGCACGGAGGGCCGGTGGGGGGGCCTGGGGGATTGGGGGGCGCAGGAGCACGGAGTCCACGGCAGTGTTGAATGAAAACAGACTGAGAGAGAGAGAGAGAGAGAGAGAGAGGTTAATACAGTATAGTCCAGACACACTGACTGACTGGCTGAAATGGACACTACAGTACATTAACACTGCCCTGAGAGATAGGGGCAGTGGAAGGAGGGATGAGGACAGGGCTCTCACCAAAAAAGAGAAGCGTCCAGGTAGCAGGAGTTGCAGTTGCCCTGTATTCCTTTTTTCCAGCCGCTGAATCGCTCCCTCGCTTCCTCCCCCTGCAGTGGTGGGGTGTGCTCCTCCACTCTCTCGCTCACCCAGTCTGCAAATGCTGGAGAGAGAGAGAGTACAATTACTGAAAAAATGTATAATTTCTGTATTTATTGTCCCCATCACCCTGTTCCTGAGCACTGGACCTGTCTGTCACTGCTTTGGCAACACTGGCGTCAATTAGTCATGCCAATAAAGCTTTATTTAATTGAATTGAATATAATTAAATGTAGAGAGCGAGAGAGAGAGAGAGAGAGAGAGAGAGAGAGAGAGGAGAGGAGAAGAGAAAGTCATACTAAGTGTCCAGCCACCCAATCACTTCCTGCTCCAAGCTCAGCCACGCCCACCCACCACACCCCTCTAACACAGCAGCCAATGGCCTGTACCGATGGAGTTGCAGCGCTCAACCTGATTGGCCAGCGCCTGGTGGGCAGGGAAGCGGGAGTCGCGCCGGCAGTTCCGCAGTTTGACGAACAGGCCCTTGTTAGGAGGGCAGTAGAAATAGCGTTGCCCCAGGTAGCTACCATCAGTGCCTGCAGCCAGCTCCTCATCCTGAGAGAGAGGAAGAGAGGGAGAGAGAGAGAGAGAGAGGGAGAGTTCAGTAGTGGTCAGTCAGCAGTGGTCGGTGAACAGTAGTCAGCACTGGTCAGTCAGTGGTCAGTGTATTACCAGCTCCAACCCGGCCACTCTGTCCGCAATGCCCCTGATCTCCCCCAGCCAGCGGATCACTCCGTATAAGGGCGGCTCGTTCACTTCCACCATCGACCCCACCTCCAAAGGTGGCTCAGACTCCGCCCCCTCCGCCTCCCGCTGCCCCTCCCCCTCCGCTTCCTCTGGCCTGGTGCCGTGGCGGCGGGGGTGCGGCCTGGTCGGTGAGGGCGGGTCTGGCTGTGATGGTGGCGGAGGCTGGTCCCCTGTGGAGCCCGAGCGACGGGATTGGACGGGCTTCTTGGGAGAGAGCGGGGCCTGGGTCCTCTCGTCCAATGACGCGGCGTCGGGGTGGCTGGGCGGCTGCTGAGGGGTCCTGGCAGGTCTCTGGTCGGCAACTGGGGAACGAGCTAGAGAGGGAGGGAGAGAGAGGGAGAGAGGGAGTGGGTAGAAAGGGAGAGAAGGAGGGGGAGGAAAACAGAGTGAGGTGGTAAAAAGGTAGAAGTGGGGAGAAAGAGAGGGAGAGGAAGAGGGGACAGGGAGAGAGATGGGGGATTGGGGTTAGGGAAACAGAGGGAGGGAAAGAGAGGGGTTGGAAAGGGGAAGAGAGGGATAAGAGGAGAGAGAAGGGAGACATAACCACAAGAGAATGAGTTTGTACAAGGAACTGCAGTGGTAAGAAAAGAAAAACTACTACTAGTCATAATGATGATACTACTAATACCACTACAACTACTACTAGTGTGGTGTAGCATGGTAAACGCATGGTATAGTTTAGTAGAAAACAATGTTAAATATAGTCAATTGTAGTGGTGTGTAGCAGTGATAGTAATGTAGTTGTGATGGAGTAATGCGGTAGTGGTAACAGTGATGGGGGTACCTGGGTACACTTTGCTGAGGGGCAGCAGGATGCCATACTCCGGCGCTGGGAAAGAGCACAGCCTCTGGCCCTTGAAGTATCCATCCCACGATCCCACTGGATTGTCCTGGAACACACACACACAAGTCACACTGGGAACACTGACTGAACCACTGACTGACTGAAACACTGACTGACACACTGTCTGAAACACTGTCTGAAACACTGACTGACTGACTGAAACACTGACTGACTGACACACTGACTGACTGATACACTGACACACTGACTGAAACACTGACTGACTGACACACTGACTGACTGATACACTGACACACTGACTGAAACACTGACTGACTGACACACTGACTGACTGATACACTGACACACTGTCTGAAACACTGTCTGAAACACTGACTGACTGACACATTGTCTGATACACTGACAGACTGACTGATACACTGACTGACTGACACACTGACTGACTGATACACTGACACACTGTCTGAAACACTGTCTGAAACACTGACTGACTGACACACTGACTGATACACTGACACACTGACTGAAACACTGACTGACTGACACACTGACTGACTGATACACTGACACACTGACTGAAACACTGACTGACTGACACACTGACTGACTGACACACTGACTGAAACACTGACTGACTGATACACTGACACACTGACTGAAACACTGACTGACTGACACACTGACACACTAACTGAAACACTGTCTGAAACACTGACTGACTGACACACTGACTGACACAATCGCAACAGCGCCCTCACCAGCAGGATGCCCACGAACACTCCTTGTTGGGCCTTGGCTGGCAGCACGTCGCAGAACTGCACCTCCCCTCTCTGCACGCTGGAGTCCATGTGGAAGTAGATCCTCTGCCGCAGACTGAGCAGATGGGGGGGTGCCGGGACGGGGACGGGGGCGGGGGCGGGGGGCAGGGGGACGTCGGTGGTCCGTGACACAATCTCCGCCCCTTCAGGCCCAGGCCCCGCCCCTCGCTCCGTCACCACTGCGATGCAGTTGATGGGCAGGAACACGGCGCAGGCATCCGGACAGTGGAACAGCTGGTGACCCTTGTAGCTGCCATTGCTGACACCCTTGCCCATCGCCCAGCCCTGGAAGACACAGAGACACACTGACACTCTAACACAGGGAAAGACAGACAGAGAGTTCGTATCCAGACCTGTCCTTCACTCTCTCTCACCTGCAGCTGGACCCCGAAATACACCCCACTGCTGCCCCCTGTCAGCGGGCCCCGGTACCGCAAAATGCCCTCCGCCCAGTTCACCGATTGGCTGAGCATCACATACAGCGCTGCCCCCAACTCCATTTTGGCCAATTGGAAGAGCTTCTTGGTCTTGAGCGACAGGGTGTAGCGGACCTCCAGGTCGGAGACGGGCTGCAGTAGGCAGGCCAAGTCGCTGGGGACCTCCCTCAACACCTCCCTGTCAATCTTCAGCACAGAGTCAGAGTCCAATACCTCAGGGAGAGGGAGAGGGAGAGGTATTGAATACAGGGAGGACAGAGAACGAGAGAGGCAGAGAGCAAAAGAGAGAAAGTGATATCAAAAGACTAAAAGAGTGGCACAGACAAAGAGAGAAAGTGAGAGAGAGAGGGAGGGAGGGAGGGTGTGATAGAGAAAAAAGGAGATGGTGGAAAAAGGAGAGGGAGATATATATATGTATACACAGCGAGACAGAGAGAGAGGTTTGGGACTCTGGTACCTTGACCCACAGCTGCTCCCCACGGCCGCGTTTCCCTCCTCCGGTCAGCGGGGGGCGACAGTCCACAACCGCCTCCTGCGCTTGGCACAGGCTCCCCCGTGCCACCCGCATGGCACCTTCCAGCGTGTCATTCACCTTGTAGTTGGACTCTACCAAGTACATTTTCCGGGGGCGCTGCCGGCTGCCGCGGTCTGGTGCGTTGGACATGGCTGACTCTGTGCGTGTGTGTGTGTGTCTGGTTTGAGTGAGTGAGTGTGTCTGTCTGTCTGTCTGTCTGTCTCTCTCACACTCTCATTTTATTTCCATCTGCCATCTGTGTGTGTCTGTCTTCTTTCAGTTTCCCCCACCGTCTGTCTCTGTCTGTCGTCTTCTGTTTTTCAGTCTCTCTCTCTGCGTGTCTGTCTGTCTCTCAGGGAGTCTCAGCGCAGTAAAGGATACCTGCATGGGGAGAAAGTCATAGAACGATAACCATCAAGAACACACACACTCACACATACTGCCTGATAAACACAGAGACACTGACAAACAAATACACACAGAGCAGGTGAAGAGGTCAGTCCCCTACGACACTACTACACACCCAGTCTAACTCCCTGTCTGTGTCCCTCTCTTCCTCTCATCCTGTCTCTGTCCCTCTCTCCCTCCCTGTCTCTCTCTCCCTCCCTCCATCCCTCTGCCTTCCTGTCTCTCTCCCTTTGTCCGTCTCTCTCCCTCCGTCTCTCTCCCTCCGTGTCCCTCTCTGCCTTGCTGTCTCTCCATCCCTCCCGCTCTGTCCCTCTCTCTCTCCTAGTCTGTCTGTCTTCCTCTCTATCCCTCTCTCCATGTGTCTCTCTCCTTCTCTCTCTCTCCATCCCTCCCTGTCTGTCTTTCCCTCCCTTTCTTCCTCCCTCCCTCTCTGTCTGTGTCCTTCTCTGCCTCCCTGTCTCTCTCTCCCTGTGTTGCTCTCTGCCTCCCTGTCTCTCCCTCTCCCTCCCTGTCTATGTCCCTCTCTCCTTGTCTGGCTCTTTCTGTATTCCTGTCTCTCTCTCCCTCTGTGTCCCTCTCTTTCTCAGTGTCACTCTCTCCCTCTCTGTCTGCCTCCCTCTCTGCCTTCCTGTCTCTCCCTCTCCCTCCCTGTCTGTGTCCTTCTCTCGCTCCGTCTCTCCCTCTCTCCTGGTCTGTCTCTTTCTGTATTCCTGTCTCTCTCTCCCTCCGTGTCCCTCTCTTTCTCAGTGTCACTCTCTCCCTCTCTGTCTGCCTCCCTGTCTCTCCCTCTCCCGCTCCCTGTCTGTCTCTTTTATGTATTCCGGTCCCTCTCTTTCTGTGTCCCTCTCCGTCTCCCTCTCTGCCTTCCTGTCTCTCCCTCTCCCTCCCTGTCTGTGTCCTTCTCTCGCTCCCTGTGTCACTCTCTCTCGGTTTATGTCTCGCTCTCCCCCGCACTCAATTCAATTCAATTCAATTGATTGATTGAACACTAACACAGAGGAGTACGGCACCCGGACGTGCTCTGTGTGGGGCAGCAACACTGGTTTCCTACAAACCCACATCTGACCCACTGAGTGACACAGAGGTGTCAGCCCAGGTGTGTCCCTAGAGCTGCTCCATCAGCAGCTAGAGCAGGTATCGAGAAGGTATAGCATGCAACACAGCATTCAGACAGGTGCCACATAAGAGACAGGAAGACAGTAAAGTGTGTGGGGGGAAACATTGTATCTATCTATCTAGTAGGGAGACAGACGGAAAGAGGAAAGGGTTAAACACTGCCAGACCACACAGGCGAAAGTAGAAACAGAAAAGACACATTCCAATTCTGCACCCATTTTCAACATCAGGAATTTGACAACAGCAAACAAACCAGCAAAGTGAACTTTTAATATGTCACAGATACACACAAATACAGCTCCGGCGACTTTGAAACCGGATTGCACAGTTTCCAGTCCACACACTTACTGTAGCCCCACGGCAGTTCCCGTCCGCACCGCGCCGACTTTAAATGCGTCCTCACTGCGGAGACCAGCCGCGTCCAGCAACGCCGCCAAAACAGGAAGCCCGCTGATCGACGGGCGGCCGCAGCCAATCACAGAGCGGTGGAATGCGGCAGGTTGGCGAGGCGTCCAATCGGAGCTGGGCGGGGGGCGGGGGCTGCGGCGTGTGGGAATTTCCAGTGTTCTGGGGGAGTGCTGGGGAAACTTTCTTAAAGGGGAAGTGCGGGGCTGAAGTGCGAAGTGCGTGCTGCGATTAAAAAGTACACCGACAGGCCCAGATGAGTGTGTCAATGGTGGTGTTTTGTAACACAGTGCTAGGTCGTTAAGTTTTGAAACGAGGACACACCGTTCTCTGAGCCAGACCCGGAACTTCCCCCTATTAGGTAGTGCACTTACACCGCCATCACAACTGGCTGTATCCCAAGACACAGACTGAGGGGAAGGGAGGAAGGCTGAATCAATATATTGTATGAAATGTATATTAATAGTCACAGAACAGGTGTACCGACACTGACTGGAGCCACTGTACTTTATACATAAATAGACACACGCAAACAGAGAGACAGACAGTACCTTAACAGTACCCACACACTCACACACAATAAAAGACACCAATTGCTATGCAAGTAGACTATATTTACTGAGATTCCTTTAGGCAGTATTACATTCACAAGACAGTGTGCTACCAATAACATATCATTTGAATATCCTTATTATAATGCCATTATTAATAAAAATGATAAGAACAATAATTATATTAACAGTAAACATTTTTCTACAGAAAAAAAGTTCCTTTCATTTGATTTTCAGATGTCTCTGCTGTTGACAGATATCAAGTATTGCACCTGCCCTCTCTGTCTCTGACTGACTGACTGACTGACTCTCTGACTGACTCTCTGACTGACAGACTGACACACTGACTGACTCTCTGACTGACTGACACACTGACTGACAGACTGACTGACTCTCTGACTGACTGACACACTGACTGACAGACTGACACACTGACTGACTCTCTGACTGACTGACACACTGACTGACAGACTGACTGACTCTCTGACTGACTGACACACTGACTGACAGACTGACACACTGACTGACTCTCTGACTGACTGACACACTGACTGACAGACTGACACACTGACTGACTCTCTGACTGACTGACACACTGACTGACAGACTGACTGACTCTCTGACTGACTGACACACTGACTGACAGACTGACACACTGACTGACTCTCTGACTGACTGACACACTGACTGACAGACTGACACACTGACTGACTCTCTGACTGACTGACACACTGACTGACTGACTGACTGACTCTCTGACTGACTGACACACTGACAGACTGACAGACTGATTTAAGCTCAACTTAAATATGATGGATGATGGATTTGGCATTGGTTAATGACCAGTATTGATTATGGATGAGTGCTAGGTATAAAGCATTGACTACTGCTTAGTGCTGAGTATTATTGATCAATCTTGATTATTGATCCGCATTAAATATTGATAAGTGCTGGCTGCTCATCAGTATTGATTTGTGGTCAGTGCTGGGTATTGGCAGTAAGCATTGACTGGTTCAGTATTGATTATTCAATGTAGATGAAGCAGACAGTATTTATTGATCAGTTTTGATGGTTGCTTATTAGACAGTATTGATTTCTGATAAGTGCTGGTCTTGATCTGTATTGGGGATTGATGACTGATCAGTATTGCTCAGTGATCAGGCGCGGTCAGTGTTGATGAAGTAGGTGGTCAGCTCTCCCTTGCCCTTGACCGACACGACGCCCCGCAGAGTCACGCTGAAGCCCAGAGACTCCACCACCAGGGCGGTCTCCTCTGTCACCTGGCAGAGAGAGAGAGGCAGGTTGAGAGGGGGGCAGTGAGTCGGTCAGTGTGTCAACGTCTCAGTGTGTCAGTCAATCAGTCAGTGTGTCAACGTCTCAGTGTGTCAGTGAGTCAGACCTGTATCTTGCCCAGAACCCCAGTGCTGTCCATGCGGCTGGCCACGTTCACAGAGTTTCCCCAGATATCGTACTGAGGTTTGTGAGCCCCAATCACCCCTGCTATCACTGGGCCGTGGTTAATACCTGAGAGAGAGGTAGATAAGAGAGAGATAAGCACAGATGAAAGTTAACTGGGTGGAAACTACAGTACACTGACACTGCACTGAGAGACACAGGGAGGGGGAGAGAGGGTAAGAGAGAGGGCTGAAGAGGGGACACTGACCGATCCTGAGTTTGAAGTTGTTGAAGGAGTGTGTGTTGATGCTCTCCAGTTTGCCAATCAGAGCCAAGGCAAAGTCCACCATGCAGCGCAAGTGGCTATAATTCCCATCACTGTCCTGCAGGGGGAGACAGACTAACACATTGAAACACTGACACACACACACACACACACACACACTAACACTAACACTGACACTGACACTCTCTATCACACTCCCACCCTTCCTTTGATACTTCCCCTCCCGCTTCCTCTCCCTCTCTCACTTTCTTGCTCTCCGTGGGGCTGATGTTGCCCAGGCCACTGGCTGCCATGTAGGTGCTGCAGATGGTCTTGATCTTCTCAACGCCACTAAACTTGGGCTTAGAGAGGAGCTGAGAGAGAGAGAGAGAGAGGGAGGGAGAGATTAAGTCAGCATATCAATCAATGTGTCAGTCAGCCAGTCAGTGTGCCAGTGTGTCAGGGTGTAGGTGTGTCATGGTGTCAAGGTGTCAGACCTCGTCAAAGTCGGCGATGATCTCGTTCAGCAGCCTCAGGCACTCCAGCCCGTCTCTGTTCTCGCTGCTCTCGCTGTAGAACTCCTTGAAGTCGGGGATGGAGGCGAACATGATGCTCACGCATTCGTACGACTGGCTGTACAGGTCCTGCAGCACAACACACAGCTCACACGCAGCACAGTGCACAGTGAACACAATGCAACATGGCAACACAACACACGTAGATGGGCTACTCTCTGAACCAGTCAGGGTATTAGTCAGTCAATCAGTCAGTCAGTCAGTCAGTCAGTCAGTCAGTGTGTGTGTCAGTGCACCGGTGCTTCACTGTGTCAGTGCGTCACTATGTCTTTGTATCAATCTGTCAGTGTGTTAGTCTATTGGTGTGTCCAGTTGGAAGTGCGTCAGTGCATTGGTACGTAAGTGTGTCAGTGAGTCAGTGCATCAGTGCATCAGCTTGTTGGTGTGTTGGTGTGTCTGGGTGTCAGTGTATCCAGGTGTCAGAGTATCGGTGCATCAGTGTGTCACTGTGTAACTGCATCACTGTCACTGCGTCACTGTGTCAGTTTGTCACTGTGTCAGTGAATCACTGTGTTACTGTGTTGGTGCGTCACTGTGTTGGTGCGTCACTGTGTTGCTGTACCTGGTTGCGGTGCTTCTTGCCGATGAACTCGGAGGTTAGGTGGGCGGGCAGCACGTTCTGCAGCAACAGGTGGTTCAGGTTCTCCATGGTCTTGATCTCCTCGCACTCGCCCAGGAAGCGCTGCTGCAGCTGGAACTGCACACGGCAGCGCAGCTCGTCCTGGGGGGTGAGGGGGTTAACAATGACACACTGACACACTGACGCACTGATGCACTGTAACTCTGATAAGACATATATTTAAATTAATACTAATAGAATTACCTGTCTGGCCAGAATCAGCGCAGTGAAGTAGAAGATGAACAGCCAGACTCCCGCCAGGATCTTGGGCTCCTTCAGCACCCCCGGACTACACAACACAGCAAGTACACAACACTCACACAACACGACACAATAATAACACAACAGCATCGCCAATATAGGCAGAGTACAACCAACACACAGAGCCAATAATATGCACACAACGATATACACACAAACAGTCAATAATAAACACACAACATACGCACTTAATAAAAAATTAACAACACAGACACAGAACGCCAGCACAGGGCAATGTGTGAACGTATGTGTTGCCGCTCTGTTTGACCTGCTTTGGTTGCCGTAGAGCTGCAAGACGTAGCAGTCGGATCGGTGGGCGACGCCGTGCAGGAACACAACCTCGTACGCCACCAGGGCAAAGGTCAGCAAGATGAGCTTGAGTTCAAAGTTCACGCGCTGGAACATCACACAGGAGAGGAGGGCCAGCAGACAGCAGTACAGGTAATACTGAGAGAGAGAGAGGGAGGGAGGGAGAGATGTGTGTGTCAGTGTGTGTGTCAGTGTGTGTGTCAGTGACAGTGTGTGTGTGTGTGGGACTCACAGGCACAGTGTACAGTCTGTAGGTTTCCAGCTGGGTCACGTTGACAGACAGTGAGGAGTAGGGGGGCTCCGCCAGGAAGAACTGAGGAGAGAAAAGGAGAATTCATACAGTACAGCACAGTGACATGACAGTACAGCACGCTACAGCACAGTACAATGACCGAATCAGACAGTACAGTATACACTTCTGTCCAGTGTGGCATTGTGCGGGACTGTGTTGTGCGACCGTGCGTGACTCACCATGTTGAGAGGGGCCATGAAGAGGCACAGCACCAGGGCCAGGGTTACCAGGGACAGTCTGAGGGCGGGTTTCTGGGACACCAACGCTGACACCTTCCACACGCCCTGAGCCCACTGCGGCAGCTTGGAGCGCCAGCGCTGACACGCACACACACACACACACACACAGAAAACACACACAGAAAACACACAAACACACACACACACACAGAACAATGTCAGTACACACACAGCACACACTGCACTGCAACACATATTACAGTATATGTGAAAGGAGCTCTCCTTATTATTATTGTTGTTATTATTATGGTTATTATAATTTTATAGTCATTATTATCATTATCATAAATCATTATTACTTTTAGTGTTGAGCATAATTATAACTGATTATTGATTACAGATAATGAACTGCTGATGAGTGATTACTGGTGATTAATTACCACCAGCTGCCCAGTGAGGCAGATGAGGAGGAGGAGGATGAAGAGGAAAAACGTGACAGCGTACGACACCCCCAGAGGCATGTTCCTGAGAGAGATAGAGGGAGGAGTGTTAATTCATAACTGGATGATTGTGTGTGTGTGTACAGGTTTTCGTGATATATAGGGACTTTTTTTAGGTTATAAACTGATAATTACTGTTAATTACAAGGTTATTATGCTATAACTGTGAAATGTGGGGACATTGTCTAGAGTCCCCATGAGTCAAATCGCTTAAAAAACATACTAAATGATGTTTTATTGAAAATGTAAAAATGTAGAAAGTTTTTTGTGATGGTTAGGTTTAGGGTTAGCGTTAGGGGATAGAATCTATAGTTTGTACAGTATAAAAATCATTATGTCTATGGAAAGTCCCCACAAGGATAGCAAAACAAACATGTGTGTTTGTGTGTGTGTCTGCGTGTGTTTGTATGTGTGTCAGTGTGTGTGTGTGTGTAGACTCACTTGTCAGATACGATGACCTGAATGATGAAGATTGTGGTGAAGATGAAGGCGGCGCAGCTCACTGACAGGGGCAGGTCCTTCAGCGGGTCCCAGCGGTACTGCAACAACACATTCACACGACACTGCTACACAACCGCACAACACAGCACCACGGCACACTGAGAGACAGACCCACATCACAGGCCCTTCAGCTGCGACACTGTGACAACACAGCTGCACAGCACAGCTACACAACAGTACACTGCGACACGTCCTGCAACTCGGACCAGCAGTACTGCAACAACACAACTGCAACTGAAAGTACGACATAGTGCTAAAACAGAACCACAGCCAGAGAGTGGTTGAGGGGGGGTTACCTTCTTCTCAATGGCCCAGTCACTGAAGAACAGGGTGACCACGTTCAACAGCTCTGACCTCACCACCTCCCTGAGCGAGAGAGAGAGAGAGAGAGAGAGAGAGAGAGGGGGGGGGGCGGGGTTAATACAGACACTACAGCACATTAACACTGCACTGAGAGAGAGGGTTAATACAGACACACTGACTGACTGAACACTACAGCACATTAACACTGCACTGAGAGAGAGAGGGTTAATACAGACACACTGACTGACTGAACACTACAGCACATTAACACTGCACTGAGAGAGAGAGGGTTAATACAGACACACTGACTGACTGAACACTACAGCACATTAACACTGCACTGAGAGAGAGGATTAATACAGACACACTGACTGAACACTACAGCACATTAACACTGCACTGAGAGAGAGAGAGGGTTAATACAGACACACTGACTGAACACTACAGCACATTAACACTGCACTGAGAGAGAGAGGGTTAATACAGACACACTGAACACTACAGCACATTAACACTGCACTGAGAGAGAGAGGGTTAATACAGACACTGACTGAACACTACAGCACATTAACACTGCACTGAGAGAGAGAGGGTTAATATAGACACACTGACTGAACACTACAGCACATTAACACTGCACTGAGAGAGAGAGGGTTAATACAGACACTGACTGAACACTACAGCACATTAACACTGCACTGAGAGAGAGAGGGTTAATACAGACACACTGACTGACTGAACACTACAGCACATTAACACTGCACTGAGAGAGAGAGGGTTAATACAGACACACTGACTGAACACTACAGCACATTAACACTGCACTG
This sequence comes from Amia ocellicauda, assembly GCF_036373705.1. NCBI lineage: Eukaryota > Metazoa > Chordata > Actinopteri > Amiiformes > Amiidae > Amia > Amia ocellicauda. The sequence continues at coordinate 10,067,651 of NC_089863.1, forward strand.
AGAGAGAGAGGGTTAATACAGACACTGACTGAACACTACAGCACATTAACACTGCACTGAGAGAGAGAGGGTTAATACAGACACACTGACTGAACACTACAGCACATTAACACTGCACTGAGAGAGAGAGGGTTAATACAGACACACTGACTGACTGAACACTACAGCACATTAACACTGCACTGAGAGAGAGAGGGTTAATACAGACACACTGACTGAACACTACAGCACATTAACACTGCACTGAGAGAGAGAGGGGTAATACAGACACACTGAACACTACAGCACATTAACACTGCACTGAGGTCAGAGATGAACAATTGGACTCACTCTTTTGGATCCAGACTTTCCACTGTTTCAATCACTCCATCCTCCACGAACTGGGACTGAGTCCTGAGAGAGAGAGTGAGAGCGAAAGAAGATTGGGCAGACATATAGAGAGATACACAGAGAGTGGGAAAGGGGGATAGAGAGATGGAGGGGAGAGAGAGAGAGAGAGAAGGGAGATGGAGGTGTCAGATGAATTATTAATAAATGCTGAGGTGAAGATGACACAGCTCTGAGAGAGAGGGAGTTCATACAGACATTAACCCCCAAAGACAGACAGAGAAAGAGACAGCAAGACAGAGATAGACAGACAAACAGACAGACAGAAAGTAGTGTTACCTGTCCAAGGTTCTGTGCTGTGGCTGATTGGACATGGACTCCTAAATACAGAGACACAGTTGGTCAGACATGATGAGTCAATAAGAGACTATCAATCAAACAAAGCCAATCAGATGCAACCAATCAACCAACAAACTAAATTATACAATTAAGTCATTGGCCAACAAGCACATTTAAACAATTAGTGCAATTAAACCAACGGAAACCAATTAAGATTTCAGCCGGGTGCTCCAATTACAACCAACCAACAATCACTCAGTCAGCCCAACGTAAAGAAATGGACCCAACTGAGATTAAGCTAATTCACCGAGTGGCAGACTGACCAAGGTGCCGGGGGGGGTGTCCCCGGCTCCGTGGTTGGCGGGCACCATGGTGACGGCCCCGGGCTCGTTGAGGTGGGCGAAGGGGTTGATGGTCTGCCAGGACTGCAGGTACTGAGACATCCTGACCGAAGCGCGCAGCCGCTTCCTGCGCCTGCCCCCCTGGCCCTGAACTGCTTCCGCCTGACCTGTGTCTTCCTCCTGATCCTCAGAAGGAATGGACAGAGACGACTTGTACTCCTGCACAGAGAGAGAGAGAGAGAGAAAGAGAGGAAGAGTGTTTGTGTATGAGTGTTTCTTTGAGAGTATGTGTGAGTCAGTGTGTGAGTGTGTTTGTGAGAGTGTGTGACAGAAGCCCACCCTAGTAGTCTGCCTCTGTGGCACCCCCAGGCTTTGGGGGTCTAAGACCAGGAAGGTGCGGCGGCCTTCCAGATAGGGGTCCCGACTAGCCCCTTCTCCCTCCTCCACCTGGTACTGCCCTCCCAGGTGATTGAGAGTCTGCTCTGTGATGTGGACCCTCCTAAGAGAGTGACAGAGAGAGAAGAGTGCAGGAGGGAGGAAAAAGAGAGAAAAAGTGTGAGTAAATCTATTGATCTTAGCGGAGTAGTACTAATGTTGTAGCATCTTTCTCCCCCCCCCCCTCTCTCTCTCCTTGTCTTCTTCCCTCTCCCTCACCCTCTCTTTCTGTCTGTCTCTCTGTTTGTCTTTCTCACTCTCTCTCTCCATGTGTCTCTCTCTCACCCCGGCAGGCCCCCCGACTCCATGTGATTGGCCAGCGTGACGTCATGTGACCACACATCGTACTGCCACTTCTGCAGGCCAATCACGCCGCAGAGGACGTTGCCGCTGTGCACGCCCACCCGCATGCTTATGTCCACCGATGTCGCCTCCCGCAGGTGACTGGTGGAGAGAGGGAGGGAGGGAGAAGGAGACAGGAAGGGAGGGAGGGGGTGAGAGGCGATCTCTCGCTGATAAACACACATGATGTGACAGGAAATGAGACAGAGACGGAGACACAAATAACCAGAGAGAGAGACAGAGAAACTGAAAAAAATTGGGACAGAGACTGACTTGATGGCATTACACATGTCCAGGCCCATCTGGACGCAGTTGCGGGCGTGGTGAGGGATGGAGTCCGGCAGGCCGGAAACGCAGTAATAGCAGTCGCCCAGGATCTTAATCCGCAAGCACTCGTTCTTCTGCACAAGTTGGGAGAGGGGGAGGAAGGAGAGAGAAAGAGGGTTAGTGGCAGGACTCGGACCGAGACACACAACAGGAGAGAGAGACGACAGCTGGCACCACATCACAATAAAGCTCCGCCCACCTTAGCGATGTCATCGAACTTTCCGAACAGCTTGTTGAGCATGCCCACCAGCTCCTGGGGGGTACAGGAGCCCGCTAGCCGGGTGAACCCGACGATGTCTGCGTACAGGATACTGAGAGAGAGAGAGAGAGAGAGTTAGTACACAGTACAGTACAGTGTGACAGTGTGTGTAGAGCACAGCACAGTGCCGCTGGGTTGTACCTGACATCCTTGTGCTGGCGGATGTACAGGCTGTGGAAGTTGTGCGAGTCCTTGTTGGACGTGCTCTCCGACAGCCGCTGTAGTATCTCTGTCTTCATCTCTATGGCGATGTACCGCGGCAGCACTGAGAGGAGGAGGTGTTCCTGAGAGAGAGAGAGAGAGAGAGAGGGGCGAGAGGGCTGTGTGTGAGTGTGAATCTGAGTGTCAGCACGTGTGCATGTGTGTGTGTGTGTATGTGTGTGTGTGTGTGTGTGCGTGTGTTGTCTTGCCTGTTGCCGTTTCTTGTAGACCAGCTGCATGCGGGTCCGGTCGTAGCGCTCGGCCTCGCCGCAGGACTTGCGCTTGGCCCTCTCGGTCAGCGTGCGGTGTACTACCCCCACCGCGTTACCACACACGAACACCAGTGCGTTTGCCACCAGCTGGGGAGGGGATTTATAAGAATTCAAACACTGACTGATACACTATTAGAGTGTGGGTGTGGGTGTGTGTGTATGTATGTGGAGGGTGGGTGTATGTGTGAGAGTGTGCATGTCAGCGCATCACATCCTGTGTCGTTAACTGATTATACTCAGGGATGATCCTGTGTGATAAAGTCTCTCGCTCTCTCTCATTTGTTTAGTATTTGCGTTTTACCTTTCGATGTCAGAAATACGTCAACACCCTGAGGTAATGCGAACACAGTCACACACACACCTACACACACACACACACACACACACACACACTGACCTGTGAGGCGAGATCGGGGAACTGTGGGGACCTGAGAGGGACGAAGATGCTGATGACGAGGACGTAGGAGACGGACGTGCCGATGCCGAACAGCAGGGCCCAGCCCAGGGACAGCGGCAGCACAGTGTACACTGACACTGACAGGAACAGGAAGAATGCCACCTGGAGAACACACAGGGGTTAATACGGCACACACACACACACACACTCACACAGGGGGTTAATACAGCACACACACACTCATTCCAACTCACCTGGTCCCAGGCGGTGACCGGCCCCCCCGTGAAGGTGAGGATGATGGCGGTGATGCAGAGCTCCGCCCACACGGCCACACCCAGTGCCCCCCCGCAGCGCCGCATCACGGGCAGCCAGGGTAGAGTGGCCAGCAGGGCGGTGCTCAAACACAGAGTCACACACACCACTGACAGCCCCCCGGCATGCACAGCCCCCGTCTGAGGGAGAGAGGGGATTAATACACACTCTGATTGACTGCCTGACACACTCACCCTGTGAACTGACCACTCCCTCACACACACACTGACACACTGACACTTTGACATGATCACTCCCTCACACACACAAACTGACGCACTGACACTCTGATCTGACCACTCCTTCACACACACTGACACACTCACCCTCTGTGTGGCTCCGTACAGCACGATGACACTGATACACAGTGCCACGGTGAGCAGCAGGCCAGAGAGCATGATGGGGGTCTCCTCGGTGCAGCGCACACTGCCACCCCTCAGCACCTTCACTACGCGCTGCCCTCGTCTCCCCAGCACCCCCCCTTGGCGTGACACAGCCCTCCCAATGTTGGGCCTGGGGATGACCGAGAACCTGGGCACGGTGTCTCCTCTTCGGCGGGGGAAACTGGGCGGGCGCAGAGCTACCCCATCAGTGCTACTGCCTCCCGGCCCATCCCCCATGCCATTCTCCATCAGACCTGGCAAGTTGGGGGGTGCTGGGTCCATGTCTCTGTGTGTCTCTGCTTCATGACATGTCTCTGTGTCTGCGTGTGTCCCTGTGGGTGTCTCTGTGTCTGTCTCTTTGGGTGTCTGTGTGTCAGAGACAGGGACAATGTCAATGGAGTCAGTGACATTATCAGTATCGCTGCTCCTGACGGTCTCGGGGGTGTTATTGGGATTCCCGTCACTTCCCTCCCCATCCCGCTGTCTTCCTGCAATGGGGGTGTCTGTTTCTGCAGGGTTGAGAGGAGCGGGCTCAGTTTTAGGGTCTCCCTCCTTGACTGTGAGTCTGGGGTCTACTGGCATTGTCGGCCTGTCTGTCTGCTTGTGTGATATTGTCTCTTTGTCTCTCTGTGAAACAGTTCTGTATTAATTTAACAGAAATTACATTCAAAATCTTTCTCTCTCTCTCTCTCTCTCTCTCTCTCTCTCTCTCTATCTCTATGTCTTTATTCCCCAGTCTCGAACAATCCTGGAGAGCGAATTTGGGAAGAGATCAATTTTGTAGTTTCAGGGAGAACTAGAAAAAAACAACAATCGGTGCAGGAGAAATCCTTCTCTCAGACCAAGTAGAACCAAATGTTCTTGTGCTTCATTTCCCTGGCCCCCTCCCTGTTCCTCCGCAGCTCCGGGAGGGGGGGGGAGATTTCAATGACGTACACTCCCTGCCTATGGTCCCCTCTAGGGAGCAGGGGTCATGCTCAGGGAAGACGTCATGGGTGCAGTTGTGTAGTTGTATAGTTGTGTAGGCGCACAGGGGCTGGGTTGCCTGTAAGAGACACAGTTGATAATCAGTTTACACTGTCACACTTACTGACTGACTGACTGACTGATTCACAGACTTTTCTTACTCTTTCTTTCTCTTCTAAACTCAACCTTCTATCTTGCCTTTCCTCTCCCCTCTCTCCTCTCTCTCCCCTACCCCACCTTTTCTCTCAGGCACAGTATCAGTGGTTAGGATTGATCTCACACATTTCCCCACAGGAACAGACTGACAATGGGCAGCATTGTCTGTTATAGGCAAATTCACTCACTCACACACACTCACTCACTCTCACATGCACACACACACACACACAAACACATAGAGCCAGGCAAAGCAGGCACAGACTCTTTCTCCCTCTCTGTCTGTTTATCTCTTTATCTCTTTCTATTTCTGTCTTGACCCTCTGCAAATTTGCATGTACGCATCTCTCTCAGTGACTGTTACACTGACTGATACACTGACTGACTTGACTGACTGACTGATACACTGACTGACTGACTGACTGACTGACACACCGACTGACCGTTACACTGACTGACTGACTGATACACTGACTGACTGACTGACTGACACACAGACTGACTGATTGACTGATACACCGACTGACTGACTGACTGACTGACTGACACACTGACTGACTGACTGACACACCGACTGACTGACTGACTGACACACTGACTGACTGACTGACTGACACACTGACACACTGACTGACTGACTGACTGACTGACACACTGACTGACTGACTGACACACTGACTGACTGACTGACTGACTGACACACTGACTGACTGATACACCGACTGACTGACTGACTGACACACTGACTGACTGACTGACACACTGACTGACTGACTGACTGACACACTGACACACTGACTGACTGACTGACTGACACACTGACTGACTGATACACCGACTGACTGACTGACTGACACACTGACTGACTGACTGACACACTGACTGACTGACTGACTGACTGACTGACACACTGACACACTGACTGACTGACTGACACACTGACTGACTGACTGACTGACACACTGATACACTGACTGACTGACTGACTGACACACTGACTGACTGATACACCGACTGACTGACTGACTGACACACTGACTGACTGACTGACACACTGACTGACTGACTGACTGACTGACTGACACACTGACACACTGACTGACTGACTGACTGACACACTGACACACTGACTGACTGACTGACTGACACACTGACTGACTGACTGACACACTGACTGACTGACTGACTGACACACTGACACACTGACTGACTGACTGACTGACACACTGACTGACTGACTGACTGACTGACTGACTGACACACTGACTGACTGATATACTGACTGACTGACTGACTGACTGACTGATACACCGACTGACTGACTGACACACTGACTGACTGACTGACACACTGACTGACTGACTGACACACTGACTGACTGACTGACTGACTGACACACTGACACACTGACTGACTGACTGACTGACTGACACACTGACACACTGACTGACACACTGACTGACTGACTGACTGACTGACACACTGACACACTGACTGACTGACTGACTGACTGACTGACTGATACACCGACTGACTGATACACTGACTGACTGACTGACTGACTGACTGACTGATACACCGACTGACTGACTGACTGATACACCGACTGACTGATTGACTGACTGATACACCAACTAACTGACTGACTGACTGATACAGACACACTGATTGATTGATTGATTGATTGATTGATACACCGACTGACTGATACACTGACTGACTGACTGACTGACTGACTGACTGACTGATACACCGACTGACTGACTGACTGACTGATACACCAACTAACTGACTGACTGACTGATACAGACACACTGATTGATTGATTGATAGATACACAGACTGATTGATTAATATACTGACTGATTGGTTGATTGGTTGATTGATTGATAGATACACTGACTGATTGATACACCGACTATGCATTTACTTCAAATGTATTGCATGTGATACTGTTACTGCTAGACTAATATTACTACTACTAACAATAACATAATTAATACTATTAAATTTGCTACTACTAATAATGCTTTTAAAGTAATATTACTACCACTGCCTCCACTACTACTATTACTATAAATAAATAAATAATACTCAAATAACTTACGTCTGGTTTGTGCTGTAGGTTTTATTCCAGCTGTAGCGTCGAAAACGTGTAATTAACAGCAATGAACAGCAATAACAGCAACAGCAACATCAATCATGGTTTGATGTGTAAACTAATCCCACCCAGCCACTTTAAGTCCGTCTTCCGGGGGTCGGACCTGCAGACGAGTGAGCGACTGACGAGCTCGCTAACTCGCACTGTCTCGTTTATCTCTTCATCTCTCGCGTCTTCCTCCCTTCCTTCCTTCCTTTCTCTCTCTCTCTCCCCATCGCTCCGCACTGTTCGGATGTATTACTACTGTACTGTAGTGCCCAATCAGCCAGCCAGTCAGCTTGTCCGTATGAACTTCTCTTCCACTCTCTCTCTCTCTCCCCCCCTTTTCTTGCTGGTTCTCCTTCTCAGGTGTTGTAACGTGTAATTTAACACTGCTGAACAACGAGGTCTCTCTCTCTCTCTCTCTTTCCCTCTCTCCACCCCTTCTCTCTTCCTTCCTATCCCAGATTCCAATGCCCCATCTTCCGATTGCGATTACAGAGGCAACACACTAATCTCACCTCTCTCTCTCTCTCTCTCTCTCTCTCTCTCTCTGTCTCTCTGTCTGTGTCTCTCAAACACTTACTCTAACTTTCTGTTTTGTCGTGCGATGCTATTTTGTGCTTTCGGCTTTGAATAAATGCATACATACAGTTTAAAGTGTGAAAAGAAACACGCTTTGTCCCTCTGCCCCGCTCTTTCTCTCTAAATCCAGGTGATTTTTGTATTTCGGGTAGTCCGCACTCCGCCCGTCTGACCGGTTCCTCCGCTCATCATTGTGGCGCGGATTGCTCGAATACTTCTGGCGGGGGTGTAGTGTGACGCCGGCGGGGCGGAATGGCAGCTGTGTCGGGCTATTGTTACTATTGTTATCGGAAAGTAAACATGATAATGGGACATCTCAACTCACACACACACAGAAGAGTACAGAGAGTGAGAGGGATAAAAACAGAGGGAAACGCACGAGAGAGGGAGAGAGGTACAGGCACATGCCTAGACTGCTCATTCTAATACGACAGGGCGTGTGCACGCAGTCTGATAACAGAAACAGACAGACTGCTATAAACAGTCAGACAGATGCACTCCCTGCGCACAGTGGAATGTGTCCAGGATGTAATTAGCCCAGTGTGTGTCTTAATTAAAGGTTTCCTCATTCTCAGGAGGAGAGGGGGTTAATTAGTGTCTTAATGAGGACTGCAGCCTTCAGGAGACTGACCCCGGGTCTCTCACCCAGAGAGACAGAAGGTTCTTATCTCTTTCTGTTTCTTCCTCTACTCGCCTTACCCTCCCACCATATTTATACCTCTGTTTCCATTTTTTTCTCTTCCTCTTCTTTCTTTCCTTCTATTAGCATCTGTAACTCTCTCGCTCGGTAATGGGTGTGCTGTGCATTGTGACTGAGCTGTGTCATCTTCACCTCAGCATTTATTAATAATTCATCTGACACCTCCATCTCCCTCCTCTCTCTCTTATATCCCTATCATCTTTCTGCGTCTCCCCTCATACATATTATTATTATTATTATTATTATTATTATTATTATTATTATTATTATTATTATTGCACCATAATCATTTAGTCTTCAGTGAGAATAGCTTAGGACATACAATACGGAATAGAACAGGTGTAAACAGCAGTCTCACTTCAGTACTGTGATGTCATAACTCTGAATAATGACCACATTGTGCTCTACAAGACTGGCGGTGTTTGATATCAAGACTATGCCCACTCTCTCTCCTCCCCTCCTCCTCTCTCTCTCTCTCTCTCTCTCTCTCTCTCTCTCTCTCTCTTTCGGCTGCACCCATCTCATTCCTTCTCTCCACCTACCACTCCCCCCAGGGCGTATCAGTGTCAGTGTTTGTGCATGTGCAGGTGTGTTTGTGTGTGTGTGTGTGTGTGTGTACAGGTGTGTCTGTAGCACAGTACAGTCTACTCACACAGCCCAGTCACTACAGTCAATTCAATTCAATTCGAATTTGCTTTATTTGGCATGACAAACAGGAGTAATATTGTGTTGGCAAAGCAGTTTTTACACATAACATACAATTAAACTGAATAACAAGAATAACTGTAAAGTAAATATATACATGATAATTATAGTAAACTATACAAATAAAATAAAATGCATCAGGTTATATACATATGCACCAATATGGCACAGCAGTCTAGTTGTCTAGCTGTCTGTCGTCCTCTTGTGGTGATAGTGCACTATCATTGCTCTTTAGAAGCTAAGCTCTGTTGTGTTACTCATCCTTCGTCAGTTGTCGATGTCAAGTCGCTTCTCTGCTGTATGTTAAGTCTTACTGAATGTCAGTCACATCTTATACTACTGCTATTCCTACTATTAACACGAATGTCGTTATTACATATGTAATTACTATACATACTACTACTACTACTACTACTACTACTACTAATAATAATAATAATAATATCAATACCCAGTCCACTGTGCCGCGTGTACAACTTGGTGTCTGGAAGGAAACATGATGTCATCGGAATTTCCCCATCCTCTCGAAGACTCAGCAACCAACCAGAAAAGCAGGCTGAGGCATTTGGATGGCACTTACCGTACATTTGAGCATAAGAGCTCAAGATTGTTTTACACTGGGCTGTAATACACTGCAGTGCACTGTGCTCCTCTATGGACGCATATAGAGGACTTCAGTCAAATGCTAATGCAAAATGGAACGTGATTACGCAATCCAACATTTGCATAATCACGTTCCATTGATGCACGCATTAGTTGGGACGAAATGCAAATGCATCCATCCCATTTGCACTTGCCTTTTCATATACTAGCACTCACATTCGCTGACAATGTTACAATGCAAAAAGGCAAAAGGTTCGCAGCTTCATGCAATTGCAAGGGGAACGTTGTTTTTCTCTTCACACCGGCATTCGCTTTTGAATAAAGTCTCCCGTGAAGCGGTTGACTGCGCATTTGGTATAGTGATTGCCATTGAATTTTCATTTCGCCCCAAATAATGCGTGCATAAATGGAACATATGGTTATGCAAATCGTGGGATCGCGTTTTGAATTAGCATTTTAATTAAGTCCACTATATGCTTCCATACTCATCTATCCCTTATGTGGCACTAACACAGATACTACTGCTACTGTTACTGTCATCACGTATACTCCCAATACTAATAAACACCGATCAGCCATAACATTATGACTACCTGCCTAATACAGTGTAGGTCCCCCTTTTGCCGCCAAAACAGCCCTGACCCGTTGAGGCATGGACTCCACTAGACCTCTGAAGGTGTGCTGTGGTATCTGGCACCAAGACGTCAGCAGCAGATCCTTTAAGTCCTGTAAGTTGTGAGGTGGGGCCTCCATGGATCAGATTTGTTTGTCCAGCACATCCCACAGATGCTCGATTGGATTGAGATCTGGGGAATTTGGAGGCCAAGTCAACACCTTGAACTCGTGATTCATCAGACCAGGCCACCTTCTCCATTGCTCCGTGGTCCAGTTCTGATGCTCACGTGCCCATTGTAGGCGCTTTCGGCAGTGGACAGGGGTCAACGTGGGCACCCTGACTGGTCTGCGGCTACGCAGCCCCATACGCAACAAACTGCGATGCACTGTGTGTTCTGACACCTTTCTATCAGAACCAGCATTCACTTTTTCAGCAATTTGAGCTACAGTAGCTCGTCTGTTGGATCGGACCACACGGGCCAGCCTTCGCTCATTGATTGTGCATCAATGAGCCTTGGCCGCCCATGACCCTGTCGCCGGTTCACCGCTTTTCCTTCCTTGGACCACTTTTGATAGGTACTGACCACTGCAGACCGGGAACACCCCACAAGAGCTGCAGTTTTGGAGATGCCCTGACCCAGTCGTCTAGCCATCACAATGTGGCCCTTGTCAGAGTCGCTCAGATCCTTACGCTTGCCCATTTTTCCTGCTTCTAACACATCAACGTTGAGGACAAAATGTTCACTTGCTGCCTAATATATCCCACCCACTGACAGGTGCCATGATAAGGAGATTATCAGTGTCATTCACTTCACCTGTCAGTGGTCATAATGTTATGGCTGACCGGTGTACGAACACTACTACTGTGACGTCTAATATACTACTGATAAAGCAGTATGCTATTTCCATACCGTTTTTTCTCAGATGATATTCAGTATTATTTGAGGCTAAGCTGCTAAAAACACAGTGCACAACCCTTCTAGACAACACGGTAATCTGCACAACTTGCTGTCCCACTCGGTTTCGTTTTTCACAACAATAACAATAACGACCAGTTCCTCGCCAACCTGCTGCTACACACTGACACATCGCTGCTGCTGATATAGGATTGCTCCCATTTAATCAGAGTCGCTGTGCTGTAGTCCTCAGCGGTGGCAGGTACACTTTGCGCAATTACCGTCGGCGTAACATGGGCACTGTGGAGTAGCGGAAGACCGCAACCGAAAGTCAGATGCAGGAAGCAAGAAATGCGACTTTGAACCGACGGATGATGACTGAGCGGGTGAGGCGGCGACTTATTGTACACGTTTATGGACGAAAACACACCGATCGTAATGTCGGCTATACTTAAATCACTTAGCAAAAATACAAGTTCACAGCAAGTAGGGTTATGGCTTGACAAGCCCCTGTGCGTTCAGTTGTGTGTGTGTGAAAGAGAGACAGAGAGGATAAGTTTCGATTTCTACAGGAGAGAATTCCGGAGCTCGAATTATATTATTTAATCATGATTGTATTATACTACACATGATACAAGTGTTAAGAGTTTTACTGTTTAACTGTAAGCTAGTGTGTTGTATCGTATCCGTCACTGCTTTGCTGTACTGTCCTGTCTTTTATTGAATTATTGATATGTCTTTCATTATTTATTAGGAGATGGAGATAAGATGACTTAGTTATCACAACACATTATGTATTAACCCCATCCCCCCCCTCTCTCTCTCTCTCTCTCTCTCTCTCTCTCTCTCTCTCTCTCTCTCTCTCTCAGTCCAGTGTTAAAGTATTTCACAATGTCCAGTCATTTCATTAGTCACTAGTATGTATTAACCTCCCTTTCTCTCCCTCTTTCCCTCAATCTCCTCCCTCTCTCTCTCTCTCTCTCTCTCTCTCTCTCTCTCTCTCTGCAGTGACTCGGCCACAGCCCGGCTCTGTGTCTGTCTGCCCGCCCGCCTGCTGTGGCCGCCACTCCACAGCATGCAGCGAGGGAGTGAGGGAGCGAGCAGGAGAGAGGGAGCGGGAGCGAGGGGGCAGTGGGAGGAGGACGGGGGGCTGACGGTGGATGAGTTTGCGTGTCCGGCGGCCGCTCTGGACAGTCTGTCCGCCCTGCAGTCCACCCTGAGGAGAGTGTTCGCGGTGACCCTGAATCTGGAGGGGGTCCCCGGGGGCCCGGGGGTCAGACGGGATGGCGAGGACCTGGCGTGGGTGCAGCTGTCCGGCAGGGAGAGGGATGTGGAGTCGGCCAAGGTGTGTGTGTCGCTGTGTGTTGCTTGTGTTGTGTGTAAGATATTCGGATCACTGTTTCTCTCTCTCTCCCGCTCCCTCGCTCTCTCTCAATCCTTTTCTCCACCTACCACTCCCCCCAGGGTGTGTGTGTGTACAGGTGTGTTTGTAGTGCAGTTCAGTTTAGTCATCCTCTTTCGCTCTCTTTAAGGTGTTCATTAAGGGGCTGCTGTACCAGGAGCTGCAGACAGAGCTGGCCTTCCCTCAGAACCTGCAGTGTGTGTTCTCAGGGGCCCAGGGGCTGTTCATGGACTGCCTGATCAGAAACACCTCCGCACACATAGTGGTGAGAGAGAGGGAGGTGGGGTGTGCAGTTGTGTCCAGTCAGTCAGTCAGTTTCTAACATTCCCTTCTCTACCTCCCTTTCTTTCTCCCCACCCTCCCTTATCCCTCCCTCTCCCTCTATCCTGTAGTTGGGCTCCCCTGGGTACCTGCTGCTGTCGGGCCTGTCAGAGCCAGTGGTGCAGGCCTACTCCCTGCTCCAGGACCTGGTGGAGAAGTACGAGGGTGCCCGGGTCCGGCCCCCCGAGGGCGGGGTGGTGGCGGCAGGTGAGTCCCAGGCTGCGCGTCGGGCCTTCCGGGACCTGGTGGAGAGACGGGAGGGCCGGCCCTCCATGGACCTGCTGCTGCTCCCGGGAGCCGTCAAGGAAATCCTGCTGGAGCTGGCCAGGGGATTTGGGGAATTTCCGGAACATGGGGAGCGGGTTTGGAACGGGGGAGAGGGAGGAGAGAGGGAGAGGGGGCGGGAGGGAGAGAGAGGGAGAGAGGGGAGCTTCCCACACACCACAGAGGAGGGATTATTTTCTGGGTGGGTGAGGGGTGGAAGTGGAGGCTGTGAGGGAGATAGAGGGAGGAGAGAGAGAGCCGTGGAGTCCACCGATCCCTCCTTCCTGGGCGTGGGAGAGGATGGTAACCTTGACGAGGAGGTAGAGGTAGAGGAAGAAGAGGGGGGATTCTTTCGCTGTCTTCCTCCCCGGAGTGTGAGTGAGGGCTGTGGGGAGATGGGCTGGGGAAGGAGGGAGAGGCGGACCCCCCCGCAGGAAGTAGGGGAAGGAGAGATGGAGGGAGGAGGAGCAGGAGGGATTTTTCACCAGTGGGAACAAATGCATGCAAAAAGGGAGAGAGACAGGAAGGAGGGAGGGATGGAGGGAGGAGGAGGAGCCGAAGAGGAGGAGTTTGTTCTTATGCACCGGTTCTTCACGGCCATGGGGTTCAGCGGGGAGGCAGTCCAGCGGGTCCTGACCAGAACCAGAGCCAAAGAGGCCTCCAAGATACTGGACCTCATCCAGAGAGAGCAGGAGAGAGAGGGGGAGGGAGGGAGCGAGGGAGAGACGGGAGGCGGGAGAAGTTGCGGAGGGCGAGAGGAGATGGGAGGTGGAGACAGGGAGGGAGGGAGAGAGAGAGGAGGGGAGGCAGAGAGGGAAGGTGAGGTGGAGAGAGAGGAGCGGGAGGAGGAGGAGGAGGATTTTGTGGTCTCAGTGTTGCGCTCCGCGGCGGCCAGCTGTGGCTACGATGGGGAGAGCTTCAGCCGGGCCTACGGTGGCCTGTCGGGGACAGACAGAGCCAACTGCACCCGCCAGCTACTGCTGCAGTTACAGACTGAGCGAGGGTGGGGGAGCGGGAGAGGGCAGATAGAGGGAGAGAATGGGGTGATGAGGGAGGTGGAGGGGATAATGGAGAGGGAGAGAGAGATGGAGAGGGAGAGAGAGCTGAAGAGGGAGAGAGAGATGGAGATGGAGAGGGAGAGAGAGATGGAGATGGAGAGGGAGAGGCAAAGGGAGAGGGAGAGAGAGCTGAAGAGGGAGAGGGAGAGGGAGATGGAGATGGAGAGGCAAAGGGAGAGGGAGAGAGAGCTGAAGAGGGAGAGGGAGATGGAGAGGGAGAGGGAAAGGGAGAGAGGGAGGGAGAGGGGTATGGGGAGAGAGGCAAGGACTGGCGGAGACACCGAACCCGAGATATGGAGAGAGGGATTAGGGAGGGTGGGCGGAGGGAGGGCGCGGGGCCAGACTGAACTGCACCCCAGGAAGAGAGCCAGCCGCTCATCCGACCCCTCTCTCAAGGGCCCCCCCCAGCTCCTGTACCCCAAAACCGCTGAAGACCTCTCCCCCCTCCCCGCTTTTCCGCTAGCAGCCGAGAGGGGGAAGGGAAAAGGCAGGGGGGGGAGGGGGAGGGGACGGGGGGCAGTGGCCGTGGAGACGGTCGTCACAGGACCCCAGCGGTACCAGGAAGTGCTGCAGACGCCCTTTGAACTCCGGCTGACCGACGCCCCCGGCAATGATAGCCTGCGTCATGTGATCATCGATGGCAGCAATGTGGCCATGAGGTGAGAAAAAAATCCTACCTGCACCTGTATCCCTGGATAAAATGGCCCTAATTATACTCTCTCCCTCTCTCTCTCTCTCTCCCTCAGTGCAGTACTGTGTGGTGTCCAGTCAGTCTGTATTAACCTCTCTCTGTCTCTCTTTCCCTCTCTTTCCCCCCATGTATTTTCTTCCTCCTCTCTCCCCCACCCCCATCCCCTCTCTCTCAGTCATGGTCTGGGTCAGTTCTTCTCGTGTCGAGGGATGGCTCTGGCTGTGCAGTACTTCTGGAGTCGGGGGCACCGCAAGGTCACCATCTTTGTCCCACAGTGGAGGCAGAAGAAGGACAACAGGGTCAAAGGTAACACTTCCTGTCACATGGCTACGGAGCTTGACAATGCGGGTGCAAGGACTGTCTGTCTGTTTCTCTCTCTCTCTCTCTCTCTCTCTCTCTCTCTCTCTCTCTCGCTCTCTCTGTCATTGCTGTGTTACTATACTGTAGTGTCCTCTCAGCCAGTCAGTCGGCTTGTCTGTATGAGCTTCTCTCCCTCTCTCCCTCTTTCCCCCCTCTCTCGCTCTCTCTCTCTCTGTCAGAGCCTCGGTTCATGATGGAGCTGCAAACTCTGGGGCTTCTGTCCTTCACACCGTCCCGAGAGGTCAAGGGTCAAAGGATCAACTCTTATGATGACAGGTGGGCAAGGGGGTCGGGGGGGCAGACTGTGTATATAAACACAGAGTTGTACATAGTGATACAGCACAGTTTCAATCAATGTGTCTTGTCAGTGTGTCAGTCAGTCAGTCAGTATTAATCCTCTCTCTCTCTCTCTCTCTCTCTCTCTCTCTCTCTCTCGCTCTCGCTCTCTCAGGTTCATGCTGCAGTTGGCTGAGCAGACAGATGGAGTGATCGTGACGAACGACAACCTGAAGGACCTGGTGGACGAGTCCCCGGCCTGGGGAGACATCATCAAGAAGAGGTAGAGCGCGGGAGTGGAGGACACAGAGCCAGTGCAGAGTGCCGTAGTGTCCAGCCAATCAATCAGTCAATCAGTCTGATTCAACCTCCGTCCCTCCCTCTCCCCACTCTCTCTCAGGTTGCTGCAGTACACCTTTGCAGGCGATCACTTCATGGTTCCTGATGACCCCCTGGGGCGAGGGGGACCCCACCTAGACACCTTCCTCTCCTCCGATCAAAGGTACCCCAAAACACACTCGCACTGTAGCCCAAAATAACACAGAGCCCCTGCACTCTCTCACTCAGTGCTGTGTTAATCTATTGTCATGTTCAGTCAGTCAGTAAGTGCGTGTCTCTTTTGTATTCTCTCCCTCACTCCCTCCTCTCTCTCTCCAGAGCTCCGGTCCCACGCAGTCAGTCCTCATCCTCCTCCTCCCACCACTGCCCTCTCTTGGGGGGCTCGTCAGAGTTGCTGCAGTTCCCCGACTGGACAGCTGGGGGTGAGAGGGAGCAGCCGATAGACAGACAGCCGGCGCAGGCAGACAAACACCCGGCCCAGAGGAACAGGCGGGCAGACAGGAGCCCTGCGCAGGCGGACAGACAGGGGGACAGGAGCGCGGTGGAGACGGACAGGCTGCGGGAGGAGCTGCTGCAGGTGTTCCCTGGGCAGGACAGCGTCATCCAGCTGGCCCTCAACTTCAACCCCAACCTCAGGGACATCAGCTTGCTGTCTGACATTATACTCAACCTGACCATGAAGAGATAGAGAATCTCTCTCTCTCGCTCTGTCTGACATTGTCCTCAACCTGAACACAGAGATAAAGAGAGAGTGCATTGGCAACATCGGTGTCATGCCAATAAAGCTCAATTTGAATTTGAATTTGAGTGGGTGGTGAGAGAAAGGAAGAGATAGAGCAAGGTAGGAGGGAGATGGAAAGGGGTGGAGGTGTAGAGGAGAGCTGGAGTAACTTGACATCTAAGGTGATTTAATTGTGTTCAATAATGTTGATAGGATGACCTCTAACTGAACAAAAACACAGAATTTATTTTTCCCATATGTACTGGCTGTACTTTTGTATTACAATAATAAATCAATATTTTTTTAACTGCTGTATGTTATATATATATATATATATATATATATATATATATATGCATACTCTATATTTATTGAGATGTGACTGTTGATCTGTGGTTATTCTGCAAACATAATTCTGGATGAAATAAAAAATGTAAGACAGTAAGAAAAATGTATGTTGCATGTTGTTGTTAATTTAGGAGTCTAGTCCAGCTGTATATAGTTATTGTCTGTACTGGATATGTATACAGTACAGTACAAAGGCTCCAGTCATTGTGTGTACCCCAGGTGTATATATACAGTACAGTGTGTACTCCAGGTGTATATATACAGTACAGTGTGTACTCCAGGTGTACATATACAATACAGTGTACTCCAGGTGTATATATACAGTACAGTGTGTGTACTCCAGGTGTATATATACACTCACCTAAAGGATTATTAGGAACACCATACTAATACTGTGTTTGACCCCCTTTCGCCTTCAGAACTGCCTTAATTCTACGTGGCATTGATTCAACAAGGTGCTGAAAGCATTCTTTAGAAATGTTGGCCCATATTGATAGGATAGCATCTTGCAGTTGATGGAGATTTGTGGGATGCACATCCAGGGCATGAAGCTCCCGTTCCACCACATCCCAAAGATGCTCTATTGGGTTGAGATCTGGTGACTGTGGGGGCCAGTTTAGTACAGTGAACTCATTGTCATGTTCAAGAAACCAATTTGAAATGATTCGACCTTTGTGACATGGTGCATTATCCTGCTGGAAGTAGCCATCAGAGGATGGGTACATGGTGGTCATAAAGGGAGACATGGTCAGAAACAATGCTCAGGTAGGCCGTGGCATTTAAACGATGCCCAATTGGCACTAAGGGGCCTAAAGTGTGCCAAGAAAACATCCCCCACACCATTACACCACCACCACCAGCCTGCACAGTGGTAACAAGGCATGATGGATCCATGTTCTCATTCTGTTTACGCCAAATTCTGACTCTACCATCTGAATGTCTCAACAGAAATCGAGACTCATCAGACCAGGCAACATTTTTCCAGTCTTCAACTGTCCAATTTTGGTGAGCTTGTGCAAATTGTAGCCTCTTTTTCCTATTTGTAGTGGAGATGAGTGGTACCCGGTGGGGTCTTCTGCTGTTGTAGCCCATCCGCCTCAAGGTTGTATGTGTTGTGGTTTCACAAATGCTTTGCTGCATACCTCGGTTGTAACGAGTGGTTATTTCAGTCAAAGTTGCTCTTCTATCAGCTTGAATCAGTCGGCCCATTCTCCTCTGACCTCTAGCATCAACAAGGCATTTTCGCCCACAGGACTGCCGCATATTGGATGTTTTTCCCTTTTCACGCCATTCTTTGTAAACCCTAGAAATGGTTGTGCGTGAAAATCCCAGTAACTGAGCAGATTGTGAAATACTCAGACCGGCCCGTCTGGCACCAACAACCATGCCACGCTCAAAATTGCTTAAATCACCTTTCTTTCCCATTCAGACATTCAGTTTGGAGTTCAGGAGATTGTCTTGACCAGGACCACACCCCTAAATGCATTGAAGCAACTGCCATGTGATTGGTTGGTTAGATAATTGCATTAATGAGAAATTGAACAGGTGTTCCTAATAATCCTTTAGGTGAGTGTACAGTACAGTGTGTGTACTCCAGTTGTATATATACAGTACAGTGTGTAGTCCAGGTGTATATACAGTACAGTGTGTACTCCAGGTGTATATATACAGTACAGTGTGTGGACTCCAGGTGTATATATACAGTACAGTGTGTGGACTCCAGGTGTATATATACAGTACAGTGTGTGTACTCCAGGTGTATATATACAGTACAGTGTGTGTAGTACAGGTGTATATATACAGTACAGTGTGTGTAGTACAGGTGTATATATACAGTACAGTGTGTGTAGTACAGGTGTATATATACAGTACAGTGTGTGTAGTACAGGTGTATATCTACAGTACAGTGTGTACTCCAGGTGTATATATACAGTACAGTGTGTGTAGTACAGGTGTATATATACAGTACAGTGTGTGTAGTACAGGTGTATATATACAGTACAGTGTGTGTACTCCAGTTGTATATATACAGTACAGTGTATACTCCAGGTGTATATCTACAGTACAGTGTGTAGTCCAGGTGTATATACAGTACAGTGTGTACTCCAGGTGTATATATACAGTACAGTGTGTGGACTCCAGGTGTATATATACAGTACAGTGTGTGGACTCCAGGTGTATATATACAGTACAGTGTGTGTAGTACAGGTGTATATATACAGTACAGTGTGTGTAGTACAGGTGTATATATACAGTACAGTGTGTGTAGTACAGGTGTATATATACAGTACAGTGTGTGTAGTACAGGTGTATATATACAGTACAGTACAATACATTGGAAGCTACTGTAAGCAAACCTAATGCCTCCTAAATTATTAGTACTGTAGATTGATAAGATTTGAAACAATATAATGAGTTTAAAAGTCCCTCTCTCTGCCATGGCTGCTCTTGTCGCCTCCCTCGCCTTCTCTCCTCCCCCTTTTCAAACGGCGAACAGAGTCGGGTTTCTTGTCCCGGAATCGCGTACTGACGGAAGCTGCCGAGGGACAGTGTGTGCAGGCTGCCTTGCGGACGCGGCGCGGTGACCATGACCGGCCGCTCGGTGCTGCCGCTGTGCGTGTCGACCGCCGTGTTTTGAGCTTCAGACAGACAACTGGGTGTTTCACCAGTCGGGTCCCAGCGGAAGTGACCGTCGCTCTGTTTTGGGGAAGCGCTGTAGGTAAAGCTAACCTTGTTATTGGTTTATCGCCGAGCCGTCCATGTTTGCGAACGCAGATTTGCGCAGTTGTGCATAATCCCAGCGATCCCATTGGTGGAGTCGCGCAGATTGGCGTAAATCTGCGCTTCGCAAACGCGACCAGTGTGTGTTGGTGGTGTGCTGTTGTTTTCCGTCGGCACTGAAAGCAGGAAGAGGAGAGCGAGAGATGATTGAAAAACAGCATTTCTCTCTCTGTGCAGTGTTAATGTGCTGTAGTGTTCAGTCAGTGTGTCTGTATTAACCCTCTCTCTCTCAGTGCAGTGTTAATGTGCTGTAGTGTTCAGTCAGTGTGTCTGTATTAACCCTCTCTCTCAGTGCAGTGTTAATGTGCTGTAGTGTTCAGTGTGTCTGTATTAACCCTCTCTCTCAGTGCAGTGTTAATGTGCTGTAGTGTTCAGTCAGTGTGTCTGTATTAACCCTCTCTCTCTCAGTGCAGTGTTAATGTGCTGTAGTGTTCAGTCAGTGTGTCTGTATTAACCCTCTCTCTCTCAGTGCAGTGTTAATGTGCTGTAGTGTTCAGTCAGTGTGTCTGTATTAACCCCCTCTCTCTCAGTGCAGTGTTAATGTGCTGTAGTGTTCAGTCAGTGTGTCTGTATTAACCCTCTCTCTCTCAGTGCAGTGTTAATGTGCTGTAGTGTCCAGTCAGTGTGTCTGTATTAACCCTCTCTCTCTCAGTGCAGTGTTAATGTGCTGTAGTGTTCAGTGTGTCTGTATTAACCCTCTCTCTCAGTGCAGTGTTAATGTGCTGTAGTGTTCAGTCAGTGTGTCTGTATTAACCCTCTCTCTCTCAGTGCAGTGTTAATGTGCTGTAGTGTTCAGTCAGTGTGTCTGTATTAACCCTCTCTCTCTCAGTGCAGTGTTAATGTGCTGTAGTGTTCAGTCAGTGTGTCTGTATTAACCCTCTCTCTCTCAGTGCAGTGTTAATGTGCTGTAGTGTTCAGTCAGTCAGTGTGTCTGTATTAACCCTCTCTCTCTCTGTGCAGTGTTAATGTGCTGTAGTGTCCAGTCAGTGTGTCTGTATTAACCCTCTCTCTCTCAGTGCAGTGTTAATGTGCTGTAGTGTCCAGTGTGTCTGTATTAACCCTCTCTCTCTCAGTGCAGTGTTAATGTGCTGTAGTGTTCAGTCAGTGTCTGTATTAACCCTCTCTCTCTCAGTGCAGTGTTAATGTGCTGTAGTGTTCAGTGTGTCTGTATTAACCCTCTCTCTCTCAGTGCAGTGTTAATGTGCTGTAGTGTTCAGTCAGTGTGTCTGTATTAACCCTCTCTCTCTCAGTGCAGTGTTAATGTGCTGTAGTGTTCAGTCAGTCAGTGTGTCTGTATTAACCCTCTCTCTCTCAGTGCAGTGTTAATGTGCTGTAGTGTTCAGTCAGTGTGTCTGTATTAACCCTCTCTCTCTCAGTGCAGTGTTAATGTGCTGTAGTGTCCAGTGTGTCTGTATTAACCCTCTCTCTCTCAGTGCAGTGTTAATGTGCTGTAGTGTTCAGTGTGTCTGTATTAACCCTCTCTCTCTCAGTGCAGTGTTAATGTGCTGTAGTGTCCAGTCAGTGTGTCTGTATTAACCCTCTCTCTCTCAGTGCAGTGTTAATGTGCTGTAGTGTTCAGTGTGTCTGTATTAACCCTCTCTCTCTCAGTGCAGTGTTAATGTGCTGTAGTGTTCAGTCAGTGTGTCTGTATTAACCCTCTCTCTCTCAGTGCAGTGTTAATGTGCTGTAGTGTTCAGTGTGTCTGTATTAACCCTCTCTCTCTCAGTGCAGTGTTAATGTGCTGTAGTGTTCAGTCAGTGTGTCTGTATTAACCCTCTCTCTCTCAGTGCAGTGTTAATGTGCTGTAGTGTTCAGTCAGTCAGTGTGTCTGTATTAACCCTCTCTCTCTCAGTGCAGTGTTAATGTGCTGTAGTTTTCAGCCAGCGTTTGTGTGTCAGTACCACCTGTCATTTGTATTAAGTCCCGCCTCTCACCTTCTCAGTGAGTGATTATTGGTGAGATGGAGCTGACCACCTGCCCACGGCCGGCCCAGATTAACGATGCCCACCTGACATCATGGTGTATGATTGGCCGTGGGGGGTTCGGGGTGATCCAGCGCGCTCGGCACACGTTGTGGGGGATGGACGTCGCCATCAAACTGCTGCATGATCACAGAGGGTAACCACAGCAGCCACTGGCACTGCACAGCACGTCACAACAACAGCAATAACAATACAAATCATAATAACAATGTCCTTCCCTCCCTCCCCTTCGCCCCATCTGCCCCCCCTCTCTTTCTCACTTCCTCTCTCCCTCCCTCTATATGCCTCTCCTTCTCCTTTGGCACTTCCTTTCTCTTCTGTAACTCTCCCTCTCTCACTTCCTTCCACTCTCCCTCTTAGTGACAGCTCCCAACTGCTGAGGGAGGCAGAGCTGATGATAGAGGGGGGGTGTCCCTTCGTCCTCCGTGTCCTCGGGGTGTACAGGGGCACCCCCCCCCTGCCCGGCTTACGCACCTCCTCCGCCATGCTGTCCTGCCCCAGCGTGGGTCTGGTGATGGAGTTCATGGAGTTCGGCTGCATCGGCTCCCTGTTGGCCTCTCTGGCTGGCCCCCCACCCTGGCCTCTGGCGTTCAGGCTGGCCCACCAGGTAGCGCTGGGCATGAACTTCCTGCACCAGCACCGTCCCCCACTGCTGCACCTGGACCTCAAGCCCAGCAATGTGCTGCTGGACAACAGCCTGAATGCACAGGCGAGTCCCCGGCTTCTCGTGGGAGAGTAGGCCTGAGAGTTTGTGTGTGTGTGTGTGTGTGTGTGCGCACATCTCTCAGTGCAGTGTTAGAGTACTGTGGGGTCCAGTCAGGTTTCCTGTATATTAACCTTTCACCCTGCCTATCACCCTGCCTCTCACCCTACCCCCTCCTCTATCCTCTGCCCTTCTCTCTCGCTCTCTGTAGATCACAGATTTCGGGCTGGCGCGGATGACTCGCTCTGTTTCCTGTTCGAAGAAGGGTGAAGCAGAGAGTGGGGAGGGGGGGACGCTGAGCTACATGCCCCCCGAGGCTTTCAGCTTGAAGTACCGACCCAGCCCTGCCTCCGACGTGTACAGGTGAGAGAGAGAGAGAGAGAGAGAGAGAGAGAGAGAGGCACAGGGGGAGAGGGAGGGAGGGACTGACTGACTGACTGACTGACACACTGCCTGACTGACTGAGTGATACACTGTATTCACCACCCCACCTCTATCTCTCTCCAGCTATGCTATATTGCTGTGGTCTATTCTCACTGGGGAGGAACCCTATTCTTGTAAGTATCTCTCTCAGTGCAGCGTTAAGGTACTGTAGTGTCCAGTTATGCCCCGTTTCCACTGGCTAAGCGCCAGGACCATGTTTTTTGGAGGTTAACTATCTGCTGCCAAACATGTCCGTTAGCGCCCGTCCCGCTCGCTGAGGAAATATCTCCGCTTCTGAAAGCAAAGATATGCGCTTGACTTGCAGACGGACAGGGAAGAGATCAGAAACATTGTGTCGGAAGATATAATCTCAAGTGCCGGTGCGATCACGAAGAAATTGCAGTTTTATTAGCAGCATGGAGTGAAATCCACTTACAGAGACAATGACTGATACAGTTAATATCCGAGTGCATTAAAAACTTGGATTTCACAGGACCGGTGCAGCACCTGACTAGTTAAAAATATACTGAAGGATAATAATCGCATCGTAGCAGCCGATGGTATTAATATTGTGTGACAGCTGGCCGGTGTTCAGGCTGTGTGTGTGAATGTGTGCAGGACAATCCAGACACAGTCAGTGTGAAGGAACACGAGTCATTAACGTGTCCATTTACAATATTAATTAATGAATAAATAAATACAGCAGATCTGGGTTTCCCTCTAAAACATTAAGGACTGGTTTAATAAATGCGTCCATAAACGCCATGACTGAGACGCACACTTTAGTTCAATTAAACCGGCTATATTGTATCTGGATGATTAATGTGAAACGTGTGTATTGTGTTTCAAGTGTAACTTGCCCTGGTTAAGGATCTGATAAGTACATTATAAATAATACGGCCAAAAGTATCGTTTGCAGTTACAGATCTGTAGTAAGAGTAATAAGTGAAGGGAGTCACTGTGCGTTTAAAATACATATATACCATCACAAATAGATGATAATAATAATAACAATACATATTTGCTATTTAGTATTATTGTTGCGCATGAAAACATATTGTTATGAGGACGTGCTTGTCTGAATATAATGTTGTCTCTACACGTTCAGCTCTTCCTAATATCTCTAACAGAAACGTGTATTTATTCGCTGTTTCCAATCATGTAAAGCACAAATAATAAAACAGACACACAGTCCTCTCTCGTCAGGTGAGTCGCAGTGTTTCTGTCTCTGTTTTTAACACGAGCACAAACCAAACACACAGTCGCTGCTGCTCATCAGAGGGACGGACTTCACAACGGCCTGCTTTTACAGAAACAGCTCTGGGATGCGTCTGGCACAGCACGGACGCTTAAGCCAGTGGAACCGAGGCATTAGTAATGTTTGTATACTGTATTAACCTTTCCCACTCCCCCCCGCTCCATCCTACTCCCTCCCACCCTCCCCCATCTCTCTCTCTCTCTTTCTCTCAGGTGTTATGTCCAGTCTGGTGCGGTTCAGGATCCCACTGGGGGACCGGCCCAGTCTGGAGCGGCTGGACCCTGGTCAGGCCCGCGGGCTGCAGGAGCTCCGACAGCTCATCGAAACCTGCTGGGAACCAGAGCCCCAGAAACGACCCGCCTTTTACAGTGAGTGAGAGGATTGGATTGGGAGAGGAAATGTGAGAGAGAAGGAGACAGGGAGGGGGAGATTGAGGATGTGCTGCTGCATGTGTATATTATATATGGTTGTATCTATTAATTTATTCAACCATTCAGTTTTTGTTTCTGTTTCTGTGCTTTTGTGTTCTCATTGTGTGGTTGTGTTGTGCTGCTATGGTTGTCTGTGTTGTTTAACCAGAGTGTCTGCCAGTGACGGAGAGTGTGTACAACCTGTACAAGCCTGAAGTGCCCGATGCTGTTCACAGAGTGCAGACCCTACTGGTACACTGACGCACTGTATACACACTGTACCGATGCATTGTATACACACTGCACTGACACATTTTATACTGACACACTGCATACACACTTTATACTGACACACTGTATACTCACTGACGCACTGCGTACACACTGCACCGACACACTGTATAAACACTGTAGCTGAAACACTGACACATGACTGATACACTCCCTCTCTGCCCTCCTCCCCCACTCACTCTCTCTCTCTCCCTCTCTTTCTCTCTCTCTCAGTGTCGGATGGAGTCTCAGAGTGTGGAGGAGAAACTGGGGGAGCAGATGAAGTCACTGCAGCTCTCCCATGCCCCCCCCGGCTGCAGTTCCCCTTCTGTGCCTGAACAGAGTGAGGGGGCGCTGTCTCTCTCTCGCACTCAGGCACATCAACAAGAATCTATAATAACAATAATAATAAAAATACCTCATATTGTTAGCTTGTATACCTGCTAGAAATGCCATACAAAATTCTATACACAGTAACCGAATAAGATAATATTATAATGCTGATAATAACAGGAAATTATTTTAAAATGTATATATTGTCTTTGTATTCCAAACAACTGATCCTTAAAACCCTTTGCGCAAGTGAATTATTACAGGTTCATACAGTACACATTTCAAAAACATTTTGAATAGATTTTAATATAATATGAAATCTGTCTCTCTTTCTCTCTCTCCCAGCTGAATCTCAGGTGACACCACAGCATGCTCATACAGGGCCTCCTCCAGTGCAGGTATTGCTGTTGTTGTTGTTGTTATTATTATTATTATTATTATTATTATTATTATTATTATTATTATTATTATTATGTTTAGCAGTCACAGTGAGCTGCAGTTCCCCTGCTGTGCCTGACCAGAGTAGGGGGTGCTGTTCCTCACTCTACACTATACAATCGGTTATTAAAGATATCCCTCTCCCTCTCTCCCTCTCTCTCTCTCTCTCTCTCTCTCCCAGGAGAACACTGTGAAATCTGCAAAAGGTATCCGTACAACCCCGAGAGAGAGGGAATTACAATGACAGAGACAGAAAAACACTCACTCACTCACTCACACACACACACACACTCATTCCTACAGATGGACACATGGATGTCTCTCTTCTGTCTGACCTGTCTGTCACTCTCTCTCTCTTCCAGTATGGGCTCCTCAGCCAGTGAGAACACTCTCCGACAACGGCCAAATGCCGAAAGCCAATCCGAAGCACTCGCACTTCAGGCCCCCTAGTCAGAAACCGGATGGCCGTTATTCACCGGTGAGGCTAAGGAGGAAGTGGGATTAGGAGAGGGAGAGCAAGAGAGAGGGGGAGGCAGAGAAAGGGGGAGAGAGAGACAGAGATTGTGCTGGGGGGGAGGAAGAGAGAGGAACAGATGATAAAGTATGTATAGACAGGACCAGACAGACACAGGTGGGGAGAAAGACAGACAGACAGACAGACAGACAGAGGTAGATCATGACAGATCAGTAGATACACAGACAGCTGATGTGAGGTGTGTTTGTTTGTTTCTCCAGGTGATGCAATTCAGCCCGTCCCAGACCGCTCCCTATATCCAGACGTACCCCCCCCGCCCAGGTGAGAAATACAGCCCCAGGCACCACAGGCCTCTCCCTCTCTCTGTTTTCCCCTGTGCCACTAATTGACTGTCCAGTCAGTGTCTGTCCCCCATTAACCTCTCTCTCTCTCAGTGCCCCTCTTCCCCTCTCTCCCTCACGCAGGTACTGTTATGATGCAGGTGTCCAATGTGAAAGGCCTTCAGATCGGCAACAACAACCAAATGACCATCGTAGAGCGCCCCCCCCCCCACCAGCGCCAGAGCCAGCGCAAGCGCCACAGCACAGCCCCCTCCGCTGTCAATCCACCAGACACACCACCCAGAAAATAAAGCAGCTGCCATTGCACACATTGGCCCGCCTCACTGACTGGTCATTGCACAGCGGGAGGGGAGAGGGAGAGGGAGAGGGAGAGGGAGAGGGAGAGGGAGGGGAACTCTCCCGGTTCTCTTCTCTAATGTGTCCTGACAGGCCTGGCATCGGGGACCGAGCCTTGTTGCCAAGGTGACCATCTGTCTCCGGAATCACAGCGATGGGGGGCGGGGCTATTAGCAGAGACTCAGACTGAACCGGTGCCCAGAGTTGGTTATATTTATACCTGGGGCTGGCAGGCAGGCTGGCTGTACAACCAGGAGTCCACACCACACACACACACACACACAAGATAGCCAGGGAAAAGTAACCAGGGTTACACGTTTTATTTCTCATGCATTTTGCAGGAGACACAATTTCAACACGCACCACAAACAGGCAAGAATACACAGAGACAGACTGAGACAAAACAGTAGAGGAGCCACAGAAACGAATACAAGTGTATGTAAAGAGCGCCCAGGTCTTCGTGCTCCAGAAGACTCAATCTTATCTCCTATTACGCTCCCTCAAGGAGTAGAGTGCCAGAAGAATTACTGTACCCCCTGTCCAGAGCCGCTCCTTCTCCACCCTTACCCCTAAGTGATGGCACGACCGTCCCACCTGAGGTCAGGACAGCACAGTCCCTGTCCACCTCCTGGCGATCACTCAAGACACCCCTGTTCAGACTGTACCTGTACTACAGCAGCCTGTTTTCCTGGGCTTCCCAGCACTCTTGCTTTTATGGATTTTTAATAATAAACTGTGCTTCCTCATGCTCCTAATTACTTATGTATCTTGTACTGATTATATTACAGCATTTTGTAATGCTTTGAAATGTTTCTTGTCTGTTGCCCTGTTTAAGGTGTCTGCTAATAAATAAATGATAATATACAATACAGGGGCTCCAGTCGGTGTGTACCCCAGGTGTGCAGTAGAGCAGGGTGTTACAGTATATACAGGTCATGGATCCTGTCTGAAGTACACAGGTGAGGGATGCAGTGAATGTGTCACCTGGACAGGCAGGAAATGACATCACATCCCATTGCATTACATCACCCTGCTACCACACACCATTACATCCCCTTGCTCCAGATCCCATGACATAACAAAAGGCTAGTTCTGGAGCCCCCTGACTCAAAACCTGGGCTCCCCCCAATGTGACCTGCACACTCCTCCCCTTCTCTCTCTCTCTCTCTGTTTCTGTCTCTGTGTGTTTCTGTCTCTCTGTGTTTCTCTGTGTTTCTGTTTCTGTCTCTCTGTGTGTCTCTGTCTCTCCCACTCTCACTCTCTCTCTGTCAGGGTTTGTATGAGTTTTCTCTTTTCCCCTCTTTTCCACCCCTCTCCCCCTCTCTCTCTTCCCTCCTTCCTTTCTTCCTCCTTTCTCCCCTCTCTCTTGCTCCCCTCTTCCCTCTACCCACCTCTCATTCCTCTCTCCCCCCCTTTCTCCCCTCACCCCCTTTCCCCTTTGTCTCCCATCTCTCTCTCTCCTCCTTGTCTCCCCTCTTCCCTCTCTCTCCCCCTCTTCTCTCTCCTCTCTCTCCCTCTACAGGGGGAACACCAGGAAGCCTGAGAAGGTGGAGTATTTCCAGCCGCCAAGCAGGTGGCCCCTCTCCAGCTTGAGGTAGGCCTTGTCACCCGTCTCCATTGTGATCAGCCCGGCGTTGGTGGCTGCCTCCCGGGTCACATCCTGGTCACCTGCGAACGCAGAGATCACCGGCCAGCCGTTCAGCACCAGACTGACCTGAGAGAGTGGGAGAGACAGGCAGGTAGAGGGTGAGAAGAAGAGTTAATTGAATATCATTATGTTTGCTCTGTACACAGTGTATCAGTGTGTGTGTCTGACCTGTATGCTCAATGTGTGTGTGTGTCTAACCTGTGTGCTCAGTGTGTGAGTGTGTGTGTCTGACCTGTATGCTCAGTGTGTGTGAGTGTGTGTCTGACCTGTATGCTCAGTGTGCGTCTGACCTGTATGCTCAGTGTGTGTGTGTCTAACCTGTATGCTCAGTGTGTGTGAGTGTGTGTCTAACTTGTATGCTCAGTGTGTGTCTGACCTGTATGCTCAGTGTGTGTGATTGTGTATCTGACCTGTATGCTCAGTGTGAGTGTGTGTCTGACCTGTATGCTCAGTGTGTGAATGTGTGTCTTACCTGTTTGCTCAGCGTGTGAGTGTGTGTCTGACCTGTATTCTTAGTTTGTGTGTGAGTGTCTGACCTGTATGCTCAGTGTGTGTCTGGCCTGTATGCTCAGTGTGTGTGAGTGTGTGTCTGACCTGTATGCTCAGTGTGTGTGAGTGTGTGTCTGACCTGTATGCTCAGTGTGCGTCTGACCTGTATGCTCAGTGTGTGTGAGTGTGTGTCTGACCTGTATGCTCAGTGTGTGTGTGTCTAACCTGTATGCTCAGTGTGTGTGAGTGTGTGTCTAACTTGTATGCTCAGTGTGTGTCTGGCCTGTATGCTCAGTGTGTGTGATTGTGTATCTGACCTGTATGCTCAGTGTGAGTGTGTGTCTGACCTGTATGCTCAGTGTGTGAATGTGTGTCTTACCTGTTTGCTCAGCGTGTGAGTGTGTGTCTGACCTGTATTCTTAGTTTGTGTGTGAGTGTCTGACCTGTATGCTCAGTGTGTGTCTGGCCTGTATGCTCAGTGTGTGTGAGTGTGTGTCTGACCTGTATGCTCAGTGTGTGTGAGTGTGTGTCTGACCTGTATGCTCAGTGTGCGTTTGACCTGTATGCTCAGTGTGTGTGAGTGTGTGTCTGACCTGTATGCTCAGTGTGTGTGTGTCTAACCTGTATGCTCAGTGTGTGTGAGTGTGTGTCTAACTTGTATGCTCAGTGTGTGTCTGGCCTGTATGCTCAGTGTGTGTGAGTGTGTGTCTGACCTGTTTGATCAGCGTGTGAGTGTGTGTCTAACCTGTATGCTCAGTGTATGAGTGTGTGTCTGACCTGTATGCTCAGTGTTTGTGTGTGTGTGTCTGACCTGTATGGTCTGCCTGTTGTACACTTTGACCACATGGAAGTTGAAGCTGTAGACACCCCTCCTTGGAGCGATGAATATGCTGCGTGACAGGTCAAAGTGCCCCCCCACATTCACCAGCAGCTGAAACAGAGGGTGGGGGGATTAATACAGAAACTGACTAATTGATTTGACACTACAGTACAGTACAGACAGCCAGACACACAGACAGACAGACACACAAGGAGGCAGAGAGGTAGACAGACAGCTTGGTCACCTGGTCAAAGTAGACGGTCAGGGTGCGGTTGCTCATGTCTGATGGCTCATGGTTGGTGTTGCGCGTGGCGGCGAAGGCGACCCGTCCTGCCCCCGAGCGCACGGCCATGCCCAGCACCCCCGCCCCCGCCCCCCCCGTGGGCGCCGAGTCGCACACCACCAGGCAGCGACCCTCCAGCACGATGGGCTCCGTCTCGTTCTGACACTCCCCCTTCCGCAGGACCCCCAGCACGGCCAGCAGCGCTGCCAGCACACGCACCATGGCTGGGGATACTGGGTATACTGGTGTCAGTGGGTGTACTGGTGTGGGTGTACTGGTATCAGTTGGTGTGCTGGTGTATGTGGGTGTACTGCTGTCAGTAGGTGTAGTTAATGTACTGGGTGTACTGGTTCTGGTTAGGTCCAAATGTGTTGATGAAGAGAGGGAAAGATCCACACCAGGCCCAGGTCAACCAGCCAAGACAATAAAAGAGAGAAAGAGAGAGAGAGATTACATTGGGAAATGGAGAGGGAAGGATTTTATAGTACACAGAGTGGGGAAGGTATAATGTCATCATGGTGTGAGGAAGGATGGAAGGTGTGATGTAATAGTTGGAGGAGGTGGAGGTTATGATGTCATGGTATGAGGATAGGAGGGAGGTATGTTGTCATGGGGGAATGGAGCAAGATGTAATGGGGAAGGAGGGAGAGGGATGATGTAATGGGGAAGGAGGGAGAGGGATGATGTAATGGGGAAGGAGGGAGAGGGTGATGTAATGGGCAGTGCCAGCTGGGACAGGAGAGGACGCAGCAGGGTCTGGCTCCTCCACTACACTGCCCCCCTCCCCTGCACTACACCACACCATCTGCCACTCTCACACGCTCTATCTCTCTATCTCATTCACTGTCTTCTGACATTCCTGCACTGCCAGTTGCCTTCGCACGGCAAAGGAATTCTTGCAGGAGACACATTCAAACAGGCTGAGAGACATGGGACATCACACAGACATCACACGGATACAGAGACGGACAGAAACACAACCAGCCATAGATATACAGACATACATATAGACTAACACAGGTCAGACAAAAACACACACACACACACTCACACATACACTACCCTGTACCCTGTACCCTGTACCCTGCTGTCAGGCTGTGAGTGGCAGGTGGGTGGCAGGGGCAGTGGGCGTCGCGATGTGGTCCACCAGAGACCAGCACGGTGCCACTTAACTGAGCAAGACCCCCCCACCCCAACACACAGCACAGCCACAGGGGCCACTGAGGATTACAGCAAAACACACTGCGCAAGGACAAACCTGACTTCACACACAGAGTAACACACTGCACTATAATTGTACACACACAGAAACACACTATACTATAACTGTACACACAGTAACATACTGCACTGTAATTGTACACACACTATAACACACTATAGTATAACTGTACATACAGAGTAACACACAGCAACTGTAACTGTACACAGTTTTCACACTGCACTATAATTGTACACACACAGTAACACACTGCACTATCACTACACACAGAGTAACACACTACACTCTAAATGTACACACAGAGTAACACACTACACTATAACTGTACACACACTATAACACACTATAGTATAACTGTACACACAGAGTAACATAATACACTAAAACAGCAGACAAAATATAACACTACACTTTAACTGTACACACACAGTGTAACACACTACACTATAACTGTACACGCCATGTTAAAAAAAAAATCTGTTGCTCATCATTACACAACTTAAATTGTGAATGTGTGTGTGAGTGTGACGGTGTGCGAGAGTGTTACTCTGTTCTGACCGTTGATCCTGTCCCTAAGCCTGCCCTGCTGTCCTGTGCTGTGCTGTGCTGTCAGGGTGGCACAGGGACTCATCGTTGTGAACCTGAGTCCTGCCTGTGTGAGAGCTGATTCAGCAGAGAGTCTCACCTGGGCTGCGGGCGCCTGGTCTCCTATGTCCGGGCTCTGAGCAGCAGCTGCCTGTACTGACAGAGACAACTCCAGTCCTCCCTCTCTCTCTCTGACGGCAGGTCCCTCTGTCACAGTTGAAATGTCGGAGTACGTGTGGCCTTCTCCCACACTGAGCGCACACCTGTCTCTCTCTGCCTCCATACCAGCTCCTCCTCCTCTGCCTTTTCCCCTCCCTTTCAGTCCCCCACTCTCACTCTCTCTCTCTCTCACCCCTCTCCCTTCCCACACTCTCTACTATTTCTGTCCTCTACATCATCCCCTCCTCTCCTGTTTTCCAGTTTCTATCCCTTAGGTTTCCTCTCCCCCCCTCTCTCTCTCTCTCTCTCTCTCTCTCTCATTCTCAATGTTGCTATCGCCTTCTCTCAAACAAAAAAAGAGGGGATCTGGTGCCCTCTGCTGTTCACTACTTCAATCTACAGTCACATCCAAATGAGTGGGAGTGCTTGGCTTTATTTGTTTGTTTGTTTGTGTGTGTGTCTCACTCTCACTCAGTGACACAACAGCCACACAGGGTCACACTCACAATGGCACAGTGCAGCAGGTATTTCTTGACAGGAAAGACTTACAGGATACAAGAGCGTATATGTATATTGACTTATACATATAACCCAGTACCCTGCTTCCTCCCTTCCTCTCTCTCCATCCCTCTCTCTGTCTCTCCCCTGGGTGATGCCCAGGTAGAGGGGTTGGGTGAAGGTGGCGTGGAAGGTGTGCAGGTGGCTCAGTGTCGCCCCCCACCTGGAGGAAGGAGAGGCAGCCAGTCTCGCAGTCCAGGTACAGGGCATATCGGCTGGGTGGCTGGGCCTGGGACTTGGTGGTGGGCGTGTCTGAGCATGGGGGCGCGGTTATGGGCAGCTTGCAGTTGTCATGCCAGGCAGATAGGCCATCACTGGGCAACACACACACAGGCATACAGGCAATTTAGAGAACCAATTAATCTAAGTTGCATGTCTTTGGATGGTGGGAGGAAACCGGAGTACCTGGAGGAAACCCACACGGACACGGGGAGAACATGCAGGTTCCACACAGGCGGGCCCCCTGAGCTGGGACTTGAAGCTGGGACCCCTGGTGCTGTGAGACAGGGGCACTGAGCACCCCACCACTGTGCCGCCCGTTAAATAACTTGAATCATCAATAAAGGACAACCAAGACCCCCTGGACACTCCAATCACATTGCAAGAATTGAAAGAGAAACTCCAGTATGAGTGAGTTCACTATCAAGAGCCCTAGCCAGACGTAGCTGCGCTTAATGTTGAACTGACGTGTTTTGCTATTCTTTAAAATGTAACCATTCATATTCAAACTTTATAATTAACTAGACTGGCACCACCCAGGCTGATAGACAATATGTAATGTTCAAATTGATATTAAACGCAAACGTATCTTGTTAAGCCTTGTTGTAGCGAAGTGTGAATTGTGCTTCATATTGAAAGCTTATATGTGGTTATTGTACTTAAGTGAAGCACTTGGATCCTATTACTAACGACAAGACCCGCACCTACCAGGCCTATACAAATGAAGAGGCGTTAATCTTAACACAGTCATTATCAACTTCACGTCAGTCTTGTCATTTATTAAATTTGGATATCAATGGTTAAGTTTTAAGTACAGTAAACCACATTAAGCACAATGCAGCTTGGCTACAAAACAATAGGGCTTAGAAAAGACAAGACAGTAATGCTTTTAATATCATTTTAAACATCCAATCTTTTGTGTAACAGTTTGGAAAGTGTCAGCCTTGTCATTTATAGATTGCATGTAAACGGCTGTGTTTTAATACAGTAAGTCACGTTGAGCGTTTTCTACATTAAGTGATATTCACGTTAAGTTAATTATTATATGCAGAGATTAAGGTCGTAATCATATTTTTTGTTAGTAAAAAGCATTAGCAGTTCTGAGTGGGGCCAGAAAGCCTGCTCCCCCATGGCCCCCCTAACTACCACCGCGGACAAAACAGCCTAACCCCCCCGGGGAACATCGTGGACAAAACACCTTCAGCACCCCCCTCAACACACACCCTGAAAGAAATTGATGGTCCCCCTCATGTTACACCTGGCGCCAGGCATGCCCCCCCAGTTAAAAAGGTCTAGAACCCCCACTGGTAAAAACATATCCATCCTTCAATCATAGTAGGACGTGCCTAACTGTAAACGTACAAACTTTGCAAAGTAATGTAATGTTTATGTTTAAAGCACATTAAGGCACGTTAAGCTTCTTTAGACTCTGCCTCTGCTGCCGTGTGGTCAGCCATGTTTGATAAGAATGGAGATCGATAGTGCGATGATCGTCTAGGATGCCTGATCTACGCGTTATTTTTTGAGTCCGTTTGAAAACACTGTCAAGAAGAACTGCGAACATGTAGAGAGAACTGCACATGCGCAGCAAGAAGCAACTGCCAATGTGAAAACGAGATTGAATGAGTGCAGACAGAACTGCAAATGTGTAAATGATATTGAAGAGCGCAGAATTGAATTGTAAGCGTAAAATAAAAAACGGAAGTTGTATTTCTGTACTCGCTAATTTGGACAGTGAACTCACTCCATACCTCCAGGCCCTCAAACCCAGGAAAGCCTGTAACCCAGACAGCCTCTGTACTGAGATGCTGAAACACAGCAGCCCTCAGCTGCAGGAGGCGCTGCTCAAACTCTTCAACTTAGTACTGAAAGCTGGGTGTTTTCAAGGACTAATTACCCCCATCTTTAAGAGTGGAGAGTGGAGTACCAGGGCATCTGTGTGAGCAGTAATCTGGGGAAGGTGTTCTGTAGTATTATTAGCCCTCCTAACTGAACACAGTGTCCTGAGTCAGAGCCAGATTGGATTTATCCCAAACTACCACACTACTGATCATATTTACACCCTACACACACTAATTGACAAACATGTCGAGCAAAAAAATAAAGGAAAAATATTTGCTTGTTTTATTGATTTCAGAAAAACATTTGATTCAATCTGGCATGAAGGACTTTTCCTTAAACCTCTGGAAAGTGGTGTAGAACAAGTGTGGTGTTCAGATTGGTAACAAAAGGACAGAGTTCTTCACTCAGGGGCGGGATGGAGGCAGGGCTGCAGTCTGAGCCCAACACTGTTCAACATCTACATTAACATGGCCTCACTTTACATGATGCAGAAATTAAATTCCTGCTCTATGCAGATGGCCTGGTTCTGCTGTTGCCCACTGAATAGGGGCTCCAGCAGAGCCTGGCTCTATTGGAGCAGTTCTGTTAGACCTGGGCCCTGGGAGTTAATCTGGACAAGACCAAAGTCATGATCTTCCAAAAGAAATCCAGATCTCAGTCAAACAGGTGAGGCTGCGCTGGTTGGTGCTGTGGGTCCGAGTTGCCGCCTCCCTCTCCTCCTTCCACTGCTGCTGCAGATGCCCCAGCATGGCGTCCAGCCGGCACCGCAGGGCCCCCCCCAGCCGCTCCAGCTGACCCGTGCCACAGGACTGGACAGAGGGAGAGGGAGAGAGAGATATAGAGACAGAGTAAATACAAACACCCCCATTGGGCAACGAGACTGGGCAGTGGACCAGATAGAGGGGGAGAGATGGAGAGAGGGGGAGAGAGAGAGAAAGAGAGAGAGAATGACACCTAGTCTGAACACACAGAGGGATGCGGGGGACACTTTCCAGAAATGAGAGAGGGAAAACAGAGGGATCTCGATCTCCCGCTTGCACTCCTCCTGTTCTCCCAGGAGCTTGTCGTTCATCCACAGCTGCTTGTTCACTCTCTTCAGCATCTCCGACAGACTGCCCTGGAGCGAGGGAGGGAGGGAGGGAGGGAGGGTTAGATCTACAGAGCACACCTGTCTGAACCTCACCTGTTTTTAGAACACACCTGTCTATAGCCCTGGCTCCTATGAGACACACCTGTGGGGAGAGTACGCCTCACCTTGAGCTCCGAGTCCCTGAGGGTCTTGAGGGGGTGGCCCAGGTGGGTAGGCGTGGCCTGGCAGGCATCGCAGAGCGGCTGGCGGTCGTGGGTGCAGTAGCACAGTAGCGGGCGCCCATGCTGGGTGCAGAGCCGCCCTCATCCCTCCGCCCCGCCCTGCTGGGACAGACCCTGCAGGCGCACCCGTAGCCGCCCCCCCCTCTCCGCCAGCTCACACCAGGGGCACTGCTGCCCCCGTGGCCTGCAGAAGCAGGTGGCGAAGGGGGCGGAGGGGGACAGCGGCGGAGACAGGGGGCTCAGGGGAAGCGAGGGGGGCGATGAGGCGTCGCTGGCCAGTCGCTCCCTGCAGCCTGTGGTCACCTGCAGAGACACGAGCAGGTGGACAAGAGGACGGGCAGACAGGGTCACACCGCTGTCTGTCTGTCTGTCTTCACCGCACTCTTCTCTCTCACGGTCTGTCTTGCACATCTATTTAGCTCTCAGTACCAGAATAGACTCATGCATGCCTTAAGCATACATTTATATACTGGGATCTTTCGCTGTCTCTCTCTCTCTCTCTCTCTCTCAATCAAAACCAGAATAGACTCAGAACATGTGCCTATCTCCCCATCCCTCCATCAAAACCAGAAGTCAGTCACCTAACCCCGTGCCTTCCTCCCTCTCCCTCTCCCTCTCCCTCCTCCTCAGCTCGTCTGCACGTTTTACTTTGTTCTCCCCCTGCAGTCCCCGTGCAGTGCATGTTTAATTGATTAATTGACTGGAGTATTTAAAGCCCCTGTGTGGCCGGTGAGGGGCGGCGCTCCTGGGACGGAGAGCAGAGGCGCAATGGACGACCAGCTTTGGGTTTATAATCCCCACTGCTGAGCCTCTAGCCTGCACTTTACATTTACTTAACATTTTAAACTTTGTTTTTTAAATGATGTTTAATTAACTAAAACCTGTACATTTCAAATGAAATAAACCATTTAGAGTACCGTCTGGCTGCTCTCACTCGCTCCCGGGCGCTACAACCTAGATCCTGCACTGTCCCGGGAGCGGCCGCCCCTCACTGGCCACACAGGGGCTTTAAATCCGCTGCTCAAGGATTCAATTACACATGCACTGCAGGGGCAGAACAAATGAAAACGCGCAGATGTGAAATACGTGCATTTCATTGCAATCAAAACGTGCAGGGGGCTGAGCCGCTACATAATGTACGGAAGAGCCTTAGGGCCATGCCAAAGAAAACGCAAAACAAGAATGCATCCTCAACCATGTATCAAACAGAACACAAGCTGAGGATTCAAATAAATTGATTTCGCAGAGGATTGTGGTTGGAAATAAATAACACTTCCACTGTGTTAGAAGAAAGACAGTACTCTGCACATGTTGTGTAGAAAACATGACTATTAACACATGTACTGTTGTGACATCCTCGAGGACAAAAAGAAAGGATCCAAGTGCAGGCTTAGATATGAAGCAGATAATCCGATAAGGGCAAAACAAGAGAGAGATAACAAGGACAATCCAAGGTCAATCAATCAGGCGAACAGGCTAATTGGGAGATCCAAAAAGGGGTAAACGAGAGAGGGTAGCAAAAGGTCAAATACACAGGCAGGCAGGCAGGCAGGCAGGCAGGCAGGCAGGCAGGCAGGCAGGCAGGCAGGCAGGCAGGCAGGCAGGCAGGCAGGCAGGCAGGCAGGCAGGCAGGCAGGCAGGCAGGCAGGCAGGCAGGCAGGCAGGCAGGCAGGCAGGCAGGCAGGCAGGCAGGCAGGCAGGCAGGCAGGCAGGCAGGCAGGCAGGCAGGCAGGCAGGCAGGCAGGCAGGCAGGCAGGCAGGCAGGCAGGCAGGCAGGCAGGCAGGCAGGCAGGCAGGCAGGCAGGCAGGCAGGCAGGCAGGCAGGCAGGCAGGCAGGCAGGCAGGCAGGCAGGCAGGCAGGCAGGCAGGCAGGCAGGCAGGCAGGCCTCAACATTGATCCAAAAGAGAATGCAAGACTTCACAAAGAAGCTAGGAAACAGAGGGGTTTAAATACTGTGTAGCAAAGAGGGTTTGAACTAGGTGAATGAATGACTAACCAATGACAGGAGAGGAGGGCAGAACAGGTGCACCTGGAAGGAAAGAATGTGGAAGAACTGGTTGAACTGGACAAAGGAAAGGAGAAGCACTAGAGTTAGTATTCGGGAGAGGGAGACCTCTGGTGGTGAACTAAGGTACAAGCAGGGGAGACCGTGACAACTATGTAGAATTTCAACACATTACTTCTCAGAGTGTAGTCTCCTCTAGGGGCAGCAGCAGTGATTTGGGGTTCGTTGCAACGGGTATTAAACCTGCGGACTAGTTTAATACAGAGCTTTCAGTTCATTGCAATTGACCCTACAGGTAACTGGGCTTAATTATAGCAACACATATAATCATACAAATAAATAAAAGTCTTGTATAAACAAACGAGTCTTAACACACAAATGCATTCTTACAATAAACACAGATAAAACGTAATATACAGTACATATAATTATAATAAAGCATACATAAAACAATCAGTTTTAATAAAGTTAATAAATAAACGTATCCTCATAATAATGTGTAATAATCTTACTTCAGTATGATATTAAACATCATAAAGCATAATAATATAAACTATAGACATAACCACGCTTAATAAATCAATAGTAATTTAATAAACGTATCCTGATTCTAATGTGTAATAAGCATCATAGATAATAATGATATAAATTAAATACAACTATAATGAAAATAAATAGGCATAATAAGGTTCTATAAATAAATTCAGCCTCATCATTCATAAATATTTGTTGTATTCATCAGCAACTTATTAAGAACCACATGGTGTTTAATAAACTGTTTAAAATAGCTTTTTAAAATATAACATATATATATAAATATAACACAAAACTATTATTTAATCATACAGTCTACATTATCAATTGAGTTTAATTTAAAACTAATACACATTTGCACACCTCAGTCATATTTAAACTTCCGGGGTCATTTTACAGGCATTTTTCTCAATGCTGTGATAAGAGACTTTTACCTTTTTAAACTGTTTTAATTTGGTTTATTTTTCAAACAACCCTAAATATGACATTCATCATAGTTTATTATGCAAACTAGATATTTACTATATTAAAAAAACACTCTTTTGTAGTGTTGCAAAGTGAGCTGTGAGATCCTGTCAGTGCTTTATGAAGGAAGGTAAGATGGCATGTATTTTCATTTTTAAAGCGTGTATTTGGCTGATTTTAAAACAAATATTGTACAACATTTAAAACTATTATATGCCTGTATTATACACAGTTTTAAACACCTCGCCACTAATTTTAAATTCACGAAGACAAAGAAGCTGCATTGACAACATTTTAATAAGCAGATGAGATTAAATACATAAAACCCCTATCACATCCCAAGACATTCACAATTCCATCAATTATTCCATCAGGAAATGTATTTTTTTTTTGTTAGCTTTGCAGAGAAAGTTTGAAAACACTATGTAGGATACAACTTTATGAACACTGACATTTTATTTATAAACATCATTGTTCTGAACTGCTGTCAAATAGTTTTTTGTCAGTAGAATGTAGTATTATTAACTTTATATTGCATACCCATTGAGCTCAAATTGAGCATATTTACAAATGTACAAATACAACTTTTATCCTAGAATTCAAACCTAAAACTGTATGAAAATTAGATTAATATTTAACCAATAAAGTGTTAAACTTATTCTATCTGTACAAACAATTGGAATATCTCAATTAAATGTGGTCAACATAATTGCATTATGTTGGCCTTGTTTGTTTTTTTAATTCATAGGCCTTCATTGTCAGAACATAAAGTGGGATCATCGCAAAGAAAATGAACAAAAAGTGCCATGATAACGAGATTATCGGCGTTATTTACTTCACCTGTCAGTGGTCATAATGTTATGGCTGATCGGTGTTGATCTACTATGACAGATGACCACTAGTGGCCTGTCTGAGGCTTGCAACCAGCTGCTACTGCCCTGACTATGAGAAACCAGCTGCCTCCTCCCAATGCTGGTCACAACAAGATAGGAAATTAATTCATTTCCAGTTTTCCAATATGGAAAACCTGTTATTGGTCCACTTTATTATTAGAGTCCTTTGATTTGACATGTGGGTATCAACTGAGTATCATAGTGATAGGCCCACATTAGTGCTGTTTTTCCATTTCATACGTTTCGTAACTGGGACTGGTAGATCTCACCAGGCTTGCAAATGAAAAAGTAGATCTCATGTCAAAAAAGGTTGGGCACCACGGCTCTAGACAGACACATACAAAACAAACAGCTCACATAGTGTCCGTCATCAGCGGAATAAAGGGAAACCACAACAAAAGACATTAAACAAAACAAAATGCATAACGGTTTTTAGGGAATGGTCCTCAAAATAAGGCACACTGAAACAAACAGCGATATCTATCTTTAACAAAGCCTCTTCAGTTCCCCCAGATATAAAATCGATACAGAATTAAACTTCCTAAACTGTTTACAGGCTCTTCTTCTGCTTATGGGTTTAGAGCCTGTAATGTTATTAAATAAAAAAAATACATAAAAAACACTCAGTTTTTAAACCAAAGAAAACCATGTTTTGAGTCGAGTGTACAGTTTGTAACAGTTCTAGTATCTTCAGTATCTTTACGATACACACATCGAAGAAAAACGAGGAACAAACAGTCATTAAATCCTGACAGTCCGGGATCGATACTCAGTTAAGTGTTTGGTTTGTGCTAAAGGCAGGGGGGCGTGGTGCGAACACTGGATATATAATCAGCACAGTAATGACTGGCAATGTTTTCTATATACGTGTATGTACATATTTGTGAACATTTGTGATTAAAAATATCTATTCTTCCATAACAATCACTGCATTCCAGATTAACTCTGTTGCACTGAGCTAGAAATATTGTTTTTAATTAATAAATCTGAATATTTATTTCTATCAATATTGTTCTTGCAACACACAACCACATAAGATTTCACTTCTTCACTATAGCTACACGGCTGTGTGGGTCAGTGTTGTACACTCCAAACCCCAGACAGACAGGCTGGGTGAATGTGGTGCTGAAGGTGTGCAGGTGTGTCAGAGTGTCTCCTGCCTCATAGAAGGACACAGAGCCGGCGCTGTAATCCAGGGACACGGCCACCCTGCTGGGGGACCGAGTGACCGGCAGGACTGTCTGATTATCATTGTGCCAGACTAAGAGCTCCTTTTTATCAGTCTGTAAAATACTCCTTGACACACTGTTACACCCGAGCACTGCAGACCGTTCCTTCCCTCTCCTCTTGATGCTCTTATAGCTGATCCCAACTCTCCAGACTCCCTCCACCTCCATCTCCCAGTGGTGAGTCCCTGAGGAGAAGCTCTGGCAGCTCAGCACCTGAGACCAGTATTCAAACCTGTCTGGATGGTCAGGGTAGGGCTGCTTGTCTTTAACTCTCTCTGCTGACAGCAGCTCCTCTGAGATCTTCAGCTGGGGGTGTGCTGTGTTCATATCCAGGGTCAGTGGGCCACCATCTAGGAGAGACAGACTCAGAGATCAGAGCTGCTCTACAGGCTGAACTCAAGACCCACAGCTACAGCCCAGCTTGGCTTTACACAACACACTGAACAGTCCTTATGAGCTCCTGAGGGCAGATGGGTAACTGGGATCCCACACTGCTGGACTACAGACACAGAAACACACAAGCACAGCTCTGACTGGTGAGGTTTGTCCACACAGCCCAGATCAGTTACACT
The DNA here is from genome assembly GCF_036373705.1 of Amia ocellicauda. Taxonomy (NCBI): domain Eukaryota; kingdom Metazoa; phylum Chordata; class Actinopteri; order Amiiformes; family Amiidae; genus Amia; species Amia ocellicauda. Next base: position 10,109,317 of record NC_089863.1, read on the forward strand.
TCACACTGAAGCCTCTGACTGTCAGTGTCCTCCTGTGCGCTCACTGCTGTGTGATGAACGGACTGGAACCGCCATCGCTAGTTTAAAAACCCAGTGTATATATGTTACAAGGTCCTTCATATTTAACAGTGATCATGCTTTATTCATTTTACCACCCATATAGATTGCTTATGAATTGTAACAGATACCGCTTTCTTTTGGCTCTGTTACGGATAACCACGCTCGAAGAATAAAGGGAGGAAGCGCAGGATGAAAACAAAGCTTAATTGCGAACAGGCTTTCAATCGGGCTGGAAGTAAGCGACCCTGTCTTGCACTCGAACCGAGGCGTAGGAACCGGGCACCCCTCTTTATTACTTCACACCCCTCTTCATTACTTCGCACCCCTCTTTATTACTTCACACCTCTTTATTACCGGCTCCCCCAATCACGCGCCCTGTGTTCCCTGGGATCCCATCTGGGATTTTGATTATTTGAAAATCGTTAGTAGTGCATATGCTTGTATGAGAAGGGCGCTTCTGTAAATGTATAACAGAAGATTTAGTTTCGAGATGTATACAAGCATCGTGCGCATTGTGGGATTGAGTTTGTCTGTAACTACGTGCGTTTCTTCGTCAGGGAGGAGTTATTACTCCAGTATTGCGCCGCACTTTCCTGTAGTGAAAGGCACGCAGGCGCATTGCATGAGAAGGGGGCGAATGGCGTTATTCCAGATTTTTATTTTAAGGTACAACTGTATCTAGGTTGAACACGTAATACAATCAGTATGAAGAAATGTGTTTTACTGTAATTGCTTGAGTATAATTGTATGTTAAATATTGCGCTGCAGCAGGGGCGGGTCTATAAATATTTTGATGGGGGGGCCAGGCTGGGGCACAGACTCGGAGAAGGGTGGCACATTTAAGTAACATGTAAAAAGTAAAACTGTAAAAATTACAGCTCTATATTCTAGGAAATAATAAACTGTACATAATTAATAACAAAATTGTTTATTTTGTGTGAAAAGGAATGCAAAACAAGCAACTTCACATGTGATATGAAGTAGCAGTAACTTACATTTGCAGAAGCATATAGCCTATGGTAGATGCAATGCAACAAGCAAGGTAGTTTCTCGCCATATATAGATGTGCATAGGATATAACAACTTCATTGACAACAGTAGAAATTGGCTTTTGAGCCCAGCGAGAAGCTGTAGCAAAGTTTTTGTTTTGTTTTGTCTTTTTTAAGTTGAAAAATGTTCTGTATTCTGGATATTAAAGAAAAGGGTGGCTGCCATTGTGGGGATATAATCAGTACAGTTAAACCTTTTATGCTATGTATTAGTTTCAACCTCCCTCTGGTCTCTGCATGCACTGATACACATACCTTGATCTGCAGATAACTTAGTGGACAGTGATGACTGCTGCTCGTTCCTCTCATCCCTGACATGCCTTTCTGCTTCACTGCTTCCTGCTTCTGTAGCTACTCTTTTTTCCTTCACGTGGAAGAAATTCTCAATATTTTGAGACCTTTTCATTGATCCAATTGTTCTTTCCCTATGTTTCTACTGTCTGCCCCTGAAGAAATAATAATGCATATTTTTCAGTTACTTAGTTAACTCACAAAATAATGTCTTTCCTAAAGCTGAAACATTATCTTGACAGATATTACATTTGGTGAAGTATTAATCATTATAACGTTACATTTACAGTATAAGGTTACACCTCTCTACAATAGGCCTAGCTTAAAAACAGGCACGTAGCGTTAGCTTTGGCAGGACCATGCTCTATTTGACATAACAGTCACTTTGGCCGGGGTTTTTCTAATTTATTATATGACATAACGTTACGTAACAAACCCGTAGTATTGACTTTTTGAAAATGACACAACACGTCTTCCACAACCACAACAATCGGAGGGGTGAATGCAGATGTCATGCCTTGTGCATACAATTAAATATAAATAATTTGGCCAACATCAAAGCAATGTAAAATTATAGTTATTGTTAAGAAAACTACTACTACTACTTGTAGACAATTAATAACAACACCTTATCACATTCTTACTCTGATGGGGGTGGCACTTAGATTCTAGGGATGGCCCATGCCACCCCGGGCTACCCCGCTGGCCCCGCCCCTGCTCTGCGTTTTTTCTTTTAACTATTTCACACCCGTGCAGGGAGGGGGATTTCCATGGATAGGATTCAAGCTCTGTACACAAGACAGGCAGTCTGCCTTTGAACTTGATGAAGGACTGCGGACAGTTAGTGCAGCCTCTTCATATTACTTGAGACAGTTTGTACTGTTCAGTCTGATAGTTTGCTTTTTTTTGTTTTATTTCTATTATTTTTTTCATTTCATTGCCATGAATTGTGGAATGCCTTTTTTTCTTGCTTTCTTGAACTGAGAATTTGACAACTTTGGCAACTGCAATTGCAGTGAAGACATTATGATTGCAGCTGAACTTCATACTTCATGGCCACTTCACTGCACTGTGATATTATGAACCCTGGAGGAGAGGGAGGCCCTGGCAGTCGGTCACAAACACATGTGAAGGAGCAGCCTGAGTCAGTGTGACCGCAGTGCTGCAGTGAACAGCAGATACTCACAGTTCTGGCTCCTCAGGACCATTAGAAACTCCTCTGTCTCTGCCTGGAAATCCCTGTATTTGTTCTCCAGGTTCTCCAGCAGCTTCTTCCTGTCCAGGCTGACAGGCTCAGGGTCGCACACAGGGGCCTCCAGGGCTCTGCAGATCCTGCAAGACACACACAACACAGTCACAGCGCTGCCCGTCTCTCTGGGCTCTGTGTGCGGTGGCGCTGCCTGTCTCTCTGGGTGCAGCAGGGCAGCTGCAGTAATGCACTGTGTGTCCTAGTCAGCACAGTGCACTGACCTGTGCTTCAGAGGGATTGTCTGCTCCTGTGTGCGGTGAGTCTGTGTGATTCCTCCACATCAATCCTCAGCCTGGCCTGTGAATCTAGTGTCAGTGGCTCACCCGTGTCTCTATGGACTAACACAAGCAGTGCTGTAATAGGGGTGTCAGCTGCATAATGTCTGATAGATGGAAGAATGGAAGACCTGCAATACAACAATAAGACAGTTTAATGATGCAGTTCACCTGAGAGACTCTGAGTGGTGCTGCTCCCCTTGTCACTGCCAGCCTGCAGCTGCGATGGACCCTCCAGATTGGGGGTTCACAATCTCTGGTGATGGAGGGGCAATTTCCAGAGGTTGCATGGGATGGGGGGGCTGCAGTAGAAAATGAACCACCGGTGAAAACGTAATATTTCCCAATTCATACCTTTTTATTAACTTTAAATGTTGTTTAATTATTTTCCCTTCCCCCAAATTACATGTCCTATTTGTAACATAAAATGTTCAGAAACTGTAACAATATAGTAAAGGTTCAGAAAAGGGTGGTTGAAAGTTAGCTTTGGGGGGCCGCACCAAACATCCTTGAGGGCCGCATTTGGCATTTGGCCGCACTTCGGGAACCCCTGCTCTAGATAATCAATATCCCCATTCACTCATAAACATAAGCAGTCTTTTTTGTGGCATTTTGTTGCCGGCAAGGTCTGTGTGAAAGGGTCTGAGCCAGCATATCGACATCAGGAATTTTCCACCTTGGGACCTAGTCTGTGTGAATAGAGCAGGATTAACGTCCTGGAGTAACCAATCAGAATAGGGGTGTGTTTTTGTGTTATGTCGACAACACATCCAGGTTAAAGCACCTTCGACCAAGAACTTGTAACCGTGACTGTAACGCAAAAATGGACCAGGTCGTTAAAAATAGCAGAAGTTAAAAATAATGTAGTCGCAGCAATTCTGAGTCTTTTGATGAACCAACAGGTTTGTGACATATGTAATACTAACTATTGTCACACATATGTCAGATGTTATATACTGTACCAATAAATCATACAAAATATAATCTCTCTATACAGGCAAACATGTTATTGGACTGCATTACAGTGACCCTGACGGTAGTTTGTTTTGAGTTACTTAATTTGATTTTAAGGCAGTAATGACAGACTTTAAAAAATGAAAAATAAAATGTTGTTTTGAGCCATCAATCACTTGCAGATCTGCACACCCAGACTTTTAGATTTAACTTTGCTGCAGTATATGTCAAGACCCCACACAATACCTCTTGTTATGCACCCATGAACTGAGAACCGAGTCTGGGTTCACTGGATCAAATGATCTGTGACCGCTGGGTCTAGTGACTACACCTGAAAAACACACAACAGCGCTCATTCCGGCTGCCTCTGTTTTGTGTGTGAAAGGGTACAAGCCAGCATTTGTCTGGCATTCAAAGCAAATATGAATAGGGGTGTAAAAGGAGAAAAGGAGGAAAACATTGCCTGTATTTTGTGGGTATTTCAGTGTGAATGGGGCTAATGACATTCATAGTGATTCATAGTGCATCAAACACCAGTCCAGTCTTTGACCTCCCCTGGGTGGTCTCAGGTGAGTCTCACCTGAATGAGGCGGAACGGGTCTCCCTCCTGCAGCAGAGTCTGGACGTCTCTCCTGATGCCCTCAGTGTGGCTCAGCTGCTCCACTATCCTGCTGTGGTTGAGCTGCAGCTGACTGGCAGTGCGCTGTGTCTCCTGCTGGTGTCTCTCTCTCAGCTGGGACACCAGCCTGTCCACGGCTCTGTGGAGACGCTCAGCCAACTGGTCAGCTGAGCTGCCCTGAGGGGAAACAGCATTATAGTGCAGCTGGGCTGGTCATGGAAATGCAAGATACTGCTTCCCTGAACAGCAGAGCGAGTGACACATCACTGCTCACAGCACTGCGAGGCAGAAAACAAAACAGACGAATAGAAAGTGAAACAAGAACAGCTGTCTGAATGTGTTTCACAGCATGAGGCCATGGTGTGATTCAGAAGTGAATAAAAAGTTCAATTAGACTCAAAGAATTAATGAAAAATGGCAAAATAAGGAGTGTGTTTCACAGTAATTTCTAAAAGCTCATTGGGGTCTCTTCCTAAATAGTGATTGTATCACATCTCCACATATAAATGTGATCTTGTTACATAAATCAGCTTTAAAATCACTCAATCCCTCTTATCTCTGCCTCTTAGAGACTCTTACAGGAACAAGGTTCCCACCCTGGTCAAGCAGGCCCTCTGCCATCGCCCTACAGGCAGTATTTCACTGTGCAGTTGTAGTGTAACAGTGTCTGAACAGCAGTCATTACACTCACAATGTTATTCTCATTGGTCTTGTGCTTCTTCAGGACCTCCTGAGTCTCCTGCAGCTTCTCCTCAGCTCTCTGCAGTCTGGATTCCAGGCAGGCCTGCAGCATCACACACACAGACTGAGGTTACAGCACAGCGACACACGGTCATGTCTGCCAGACATGGCCACACTCTGAGATTACCAGATTATAATGTCTAATTCTGAAGTGTAAAGTGTATCATATAAAATATTAGCCTGGCCCCTACCTTGAGCTCCTTCTCCATGTTCTTCAGGGATTTCACGGTGTGTCCAGTGTGCTTCCCTTCCACTGTGCAGTCAGTGCAGGCGAACACCTTCTCCTCAGCGCAGTAGTACTTGTACATCTCATCGTGCTCTGGGCACTTTCTCTGCCCGATGTCCCGCAGGGGCTCAGAGAGGGGGTGGTGTCTGAAAGCCGGCTTCTCCTGGTGCAGCTTCAGGTGGACCGCACACATGGACACCTCACACTTCAGACAGGTCTTCACTGCGGCCGTCTGCTCTGGACACCAGTCACAGGACACCACCGCCTCCACAGTCTCGGCCCTCTGGCTCCTCCTGAACTCGTCGGCGATGTTGGCCAGCCTGTAGTTCTTCTGCAGCTGTGCCTCCTGCCCGTGCTCCTTCCTGCACTCAGGGCAGCTCAGTCGCTCCCCACTTCCTACAGACTGCTTCTTCAGCTCCTCCACACAGTGCAGGCACAAGTTGTGTCCGCAGGGCAGCAGGCAGGGGTCCCTGAAGATGTCCAGACACACCGGGCAGGTCAGCTCACCCTCCAGGGGGTCCTCTGGCTTCATAGACTCAGACATTGCCTTCTCTAACCTGAACAGAACTGAGACTCCTTGCCTGGGCATAAATTGATGTTGAAGTGGCAGCACAGTCTGTAGGTGTGGTGATTGTGAAATTCCTCAGAACAGGTCTTTCAGCTGCAATTATCTGAATTAATCCTCACAGGTCAGTTTTATTGTGTTTTACAAGATTCACAAGATCTCTTGGTGAGCAATAAGATGACAATCCTGGATGTTACTGTCAGGCTGTTGCTGCTCCCTAACCCCAAGGCCACCCCCAGTCGAGCCTTATTAGCTTAGCTGCCCATCACATGAGACTGAGGCCATGTCCATTGGGTCCCTGAAGATGTCCAGAAACACTGGGCAGCTCAGCTTTTCGCCCCCCTCGTTCTGTCTTCAAAGGCAGACAATTCACTTTCTTTTTCCTTTCTTGCTGTATTTGAGTCTCCCGTGCTGTGAGTTCTTGTGTTGCTGAGCAAGTGAAAGTGAAAGTCAGACTGCTGCCATCTCAGGGCATGGCCAGAGTTTGACTTGCATTTCTCCTCACAGCAGGGCAGTCAGTGGCCCCGCTCCGACTCTAGACACAGATCCTCTCCAGAGGAGAGCCCAACAGCTGGAGCCACAGCACACACACAACCACACGCACAATCACACCACTGATCTTCACCTGCAGCTCAGAGTCCAGCAGCTTGCTCGTTGGCTCAGGTCAGATATGGAACAGGCAGGTTGGAAACAGGTTTGTAAACATTAAATACATTATATATATACCACTGTCTGAACCAGACTGCACCGAGTTACCTTCAGACCCTGACCTCTCCATACATCCCCTCCAGACTTATACTTTTAGAGGTTGGTAGGATATTTATCACGTTTTGGGCTTTATCAAATACAGTTGACTACAGCAACCAAACACACATGCACACAGACTCACACCAGTAATATATACACACCCCTATATCCTGTACACATATCCTATCCAGACACTGCACAGCACACACAGATCAGAGCTGTTCAGGGGAGTGTGAAGCTCACAGCTGAGGGCCAGCTGAGCTTCTTTTCCTCATCTTCATTATTTTCTTTAATTGGTTTTGAAATGGTTTATGGTTTTCATGTGCGTCTATTTTAGGAGACGCCGCTCGGTCTGACTGTCACCTGCACCCCTAACTCTAACCCTTGGCCATAACATTAAAGTGCAATAAACTTTGAGCTGAAATGTTTTTACCATATCTAGCACTATATTATAGTATAAGTTATACAAGATATTCAAAAGTATAAACTGGGACACATTGAAACAATATATAAAACAAATTACATCACTTTCAAATTTAATTTAGTTTATTTTGTTTACCAGTGCATCGTAAATAACCGTGTTGCTTCTCCCTGTATCGTGATCCGATTAACATTGGCAATATAGCTTAATTTAAGTATCCTATATATTCTCCCTTATTATCCATAACTTACTCCAACAGTTTTCCCACAAATTCAGTTTCAGCATGTTTTCTCTGTGTTCATCAATGTGCAAAATAAAATAATCACTCATCAAATACATCGCGGGTGGAATCGGCTTTTATTGTGAATGAGATTCCTTTAAAAAATACCTGACACCGTAATGAACGGATCAGTTATTAATCGCTAAGTTTTGTGTAAGGTTTGTATTTCTGCAGTCGGTAAAGCGTCTATACTTGGATTACCATTAACATAGTTATAATGCACTTTTCCACCGTGCATTAATAACTGCTCCAGATGAATCGTTTTCCCAAGGTAAACCCACATATTCCTTCTTGTGAAAAGTTTCTAGCGCATCTCTCGCATCACTGCGTCAGGACCTCACAGTGCTAACCGGACCAGTGTGGGACCAGTGTGGGACCAGTGTGGGACCAGTGTGGGACTCAGCCGATACGATACACAAAAAAGATGCAGACAGGCATTGGAATATTTATTGAAATACACCACAGGAGGTGTCAGTGACAGTCTGGTTGTTTAGATACAATTTAAAAACACACCTTAGACCTTTGTTCTGTGGGTTTCCCACACTCCCCTCTGGTGGCCGCTCTGGATTCTACATCTGAGAAAAGAAAATCCCTTGATACTTCAACCTGCACAATAATCGCTCCTGTCCAGCGACATTTAGTTTACTTCCCTTAGCAGGCATCTTGCTTACCTGTACGTTGTTCATGGCATTGTCAGAGGTCTGACGAGACAGAGGTCCAATAATTCATATTCTGCTGCTATATTGTTATTTAAGTCATTATTACTATATACTGTGGATTCATGTTTTGGCAGTCTCTTCACTGCTAAATTGTTTAATTGTTTACAGGGGGAAAGTATTTTTATAGAGCTTTAATTGGAACATTTAGATATTTGTGTTATTTTGATTGGGGAATTTTAGTGTTTTACTCGCTCAGAATAATAATGAAGGTGGGGTTTGGAGTAGGGTTTATTAGCATATTTACCTCCCCATTGATAGTTGCTCTTATTGTGTGTATTTATTTGCCCTAGCACAGCCTTCATGCCCTGTGTGTGGAACCAAACCTGTACAAATAAAAATAATTATTACTTACCTGTTCGTGCCTTGGGGTCCCATTGAGCCTGCCTGGGGACAGAATAGAAAACGGTTGCGAGTTCCTGTCCTTCCCAATTGAGGTGGCGTAGTTGGTCACGTTGAACCCCCTCAGCTGTGACGATAACGTGTGGATCGCAAGACACACTTACTGGAACAATAATTAAATTAATAATTGCACACAACCAATAATGAACCCCCTCCCCGCCGCCCCAATATATGATGTACAATATATATGTAAAGACTAATGCGTGACCTGTTAGCAGAAACCTCTTTTATCAATTGATATAAAGCATTTCTGCAAACTACGTTCCATGCTCTCAAAACAATTAACACAGCCATCTGAACCCTTGATAATTTTTCAAAACTCATTGTACATTTTCATTGATTACACACAAATTACAAACTACATATACCATTTTCACCAAACACTACACACCAAACTCTCCAAACCAAGGTGTATGTTTTCAAAATGGTTAACACAGTCACCTAAACCCTTGACATAGAAAGCACAACTAACAAATTTTTTGCTTGTTTTCACACAAATTACAAAAATGCACATACCATTTTTCCAAACACAAGAATCAAAACTCTACATAAAGTTTAACTTTCAGTTCAATCTTGTCAAATTCATATGGCATGTGCCCAATTGCACAATACAGGAAGTTCAACTTGCTAAATTGTTCACACAGCAATCCGCACTTTGTTTAAAATAAGTCACCTATGAAAGCCCTGGAGCTTGAACAAACAATGGAGGAGCCTGGAGAAAGAGTTCGATGCACCTGGAAGTTGGGGTTTCGCGAATGTAGAGTCTTTTCCAAACAGATTTTCCACTGGTTTGAAGGCTCCAAGGTTGTGCACAAAATCTTCTTTGTAAGCAGGGTTTCCACCGTAGTTACTTGAAGACAAAGTCTTTGAGGAAAGCAGGGCCCTGTTTGTTCCAAGGGTCAAGTTTCTTAAGACTCAAATAGCTATTTAAATGACTGACACTTTCGTATTCAGTCGACTTAGTCAATTGTCCAGCTGTAAAACTCCACTGATCAGGTGGGCACAGGCGGGCAGCGCAGTCTGTAAAGTTCTTTATTTAATAAAGTCCTTTAAAAGAATTCTTCGTACGGCTCAATCTCCTTCTCCCAGTTTAACTCTTCTGTTGCCGGCAAAGACTTGGTTGATTTCTGGTTCCGGTTCTGGCAACAGAGCTACAGGTTGAGCTGTGGCAGCGAGTTTCTGGTTCAGGTGAGAGAGAGAGAGAGAGAGAGAGAGACTGTGTTCTGTTCTTTATAGTCTGTCAGATCAATAGGTGATTGGTTCTTGGGTTTTTGAGATTGGATTTCGGTTTCAGCCCCCAGTGTCCTATTGGAGGGGGGCTTGATTTATGACTGATGTCAATCCATGCCATCTTTTGGAAATGCCGGTTGGCCCGGGTTCGTAGCTCTATGTCGGGATTTCAGCTCTCGTCCATTTCAAAGAGATTTTATCACCTACAGGGCCCTTTCCCCAGACATCTCACAGCAGGATTCCAAACTATTTGGCCTCTTCTCGGTGCCATCCTCCCAGACTGTCACTTTGATGTAAACCAGTCCCACGCTTTAAGGAAATCTGATAACTTTGGGGGGAGAGGTCTTCTTTGGATCAGTGCTTCAGCTCAGAGCTAAAATGCTCTTATCAAAATACACCCATCATAACACTACAACTATATATAATGTTACATAAAGATGCAGGGATTGAATGTTACACTCACAACTTGTACAGACATTCATAATTTGCATTTATTTGCATGTAAATATTTGTTTGAGGTCATAACACTTTGTTTACACCTCCAGCCCCCCACCTGGTTGAGTGTCCTCTTTATTGACAGTTCAGATATGGTAACCCTAGCTAGCTCATCTCAACTCATTATCAGTGGAGCAGTAACTTTAGCTAATGGGTTAAATGGGGCTTCTTAATGTACAGTGTTAAAGATGCATTCCAGTGATGTTGGGAGGGTTTTGCACCCATTCTGTCCAATCAGGAATTTTCTATATTTTTGCATATTGAGGGGACCCTATTTTGTTCACTAATACTATTCCCTCTTGCACTGAACAAATGCTCAGGGATGTATCTGTATTGAAGCACTTTTGGGGGTAAGGCGAATGGAGAAGTTGTTTATATTGTCTATTGTATTCATGGCAATAAGGTATCACTGTTGTCTATTGTGTTAATGTCAATTTAAAAATAATGTTGTCACTAGCAAATAGTACCACCATTTTAAAAATCCTAGAATCACCCCTGACTACGCTGTTGTGAACTAAACGCAAACATTTCAACTCCATCTGCGTGTGTGAAATGACTCGCTCCCTCTGCACAGGAATGGGCCACAGGACTCAAGTTCAATTAAGCACATTTGAGTAAAGCAGGGCCTGCTTATGACACGCTGAGGCCTAAGCCATGAGAGTGTGTTATTATAGTAAATTAATCCGAATTATAAATTATGGATAATATCTAGGTAAAGACTATTATTTTAAAACCCATATATGACCATCAAATGTGTGTGTATTTTGAATCCAATAGTTTTTCTCCTCCATTTATCCTCCTATTGTATTTTAACATACTTCTAATTAACTAATGTACACTGTGGATTTCTGAATTTAAATGCCAATGCATTTTCTGGATTTAATGCTCACAGCTCATCTTTACAGGTCACAAAATGGCAGTGCTGAATAGAAAGACATTTAACGACATTGCGATTTGAATTCAAGTTACTTCTGCACAGACCTATAAACACAATAAGGCACGTAATTCTGTCGCTATATGAGTACATTTGTGACACATACAATGGTCTTTTTCTGTGCAATTCCTTTATTTTTCAACTGATTACATACAACTTAAAATCAAATAATCTGAAGAATTGAAGAAGATGAATGGGTGTGGCATGTCAGACCACAGGAGACGCTCACGCATCAATGCAGTGCGCTGCAGTGAGAACCCAATAGCTCTTTTCAAAAATATCTTGATTATAGGCCATCCAGGGCCACTCTCCCTTTGTCAAATCATGTCCCCCCATGATGGAGCTCCTAAATGCAGGACTGCTGGACACTGGCTAAGAGAGAGGTAGAGACAGAGGGAGGCTGTAACGTAGCTGTGGACAGTTAGAAAATGAAACCTGCACTGCATTAGCTAGAGAGAGAAATAAACCGAGAGAGAGAGAGAGAGTGAAGAGCATGTTATGGTGTCTGCTCTACCACATTAACTCTTAATATCTTGCACCTGGTTTCCTGTCATTGATACACCCTGTGCTGTAAAAAAAGAAGCAACTGACATGGTGGCAGGTTGTTTGTACCTGGGTTTTGGTGATCACAGGTCCCTGTGAGGCCTCATCCAGGCTGGAATCAGTGTGTTTGACTCCAACAGGAGTAGACTGTTTCTGAAGGGTTTGATCCTTATGCATGTCATCCTGTGGTAAATTCACCAGGGAGAACTTGCATTTAAGCCAGGATTCTCCTTCTCCCTCTCTCTCCTACTTCACTGTGATGCCCACTGCCAGTCATTCCTCATGATCACCACCAGAGGCTGCTCTTGCTCCATTCTTGTGTAGGTCCTCCTTTTGCCCCAAAACAGCCCTGACCCATCGAGGCATGGACTCCACTAGACCTCTGAAGGTGTGCTGTGGTATCTGGCACCAAGACGTTAGCAGCAGATCCTTTAAGTCCTGTAAGTTGCGAGGTGGGGCCTCCATGGATCGGACTTGTTTGTCCAGCACATCCCACAGATGCTCAATTGGATTGAGATCTGGGGAATTTGGAGGCCAAGTCAACACCCTGAACTCGTGATTCATCAGACCAGGCCACCGTCTTCCATTGCTTCCATTGCATTGCTTCCAAAATGTTCACTTGCTGCCTAATATATCCCACCCACTGACAGGTGCCATGATAACGAGATTATCAGTGTTATTCACTTCACCTGTCAGTGGTCATAATGTTATGGCTGATCGATGTATATATCCCTTTCTTACCCACTTGCTAGTATCCTTTAAGCAATTTTGAGTATATTATCCAAGTTCTCTATTGATCGTTTGTGTTCTGACCCCTGCCTTCCTTTTCACCTCTTCTCATGTATCGTGTTACCTAATTCCAATGATCACCTGACCTAACGCCTGTGACCACCACCATCCTTTTGCCTTGTCTTCAATATACTGTTTGTAAACTCCCTGACATCTATGCCTGTTTGTTGACCTAACCATTTGCCTACAACACTTGGGTCCTTAGCTACTCTAACACTCCCTGTTCCACCCACACTGACATTCACATGTTTCACAAATTCTGCAGTTAGCAGAAGCCTAGTAAGTCACAAGGAGGGAGACCCTGGTCCTCTCCCTCCTGGCCGGCCTGCCTGCCACTACTACCCACCCACTGCAGCTCATCCAGAACTCTGCAGCTTGTCTGGTGTCTTTCAACCCTGATTCACACATGATAGTCCACTGCTCTGCTCACAGATCAAGTCTACCATTTTCTCTACCAGACTGCACCAAACTACCTTCAGACCCTGACCTCTTCATACATCCGCTCCAGACCTCTCTGGTCCTCCTGCACCAGATGATGCAAAATAGGACAGCAAAATATCTGACCACCTTCTGGAGATTACTCAAGACATATCTGTTCAGACTGTACTTTTAATTTAGCAGTTTATTCTCCTGAGCTGTTCAGCACTCCTGTAATATTAAACTTCTTATAACTATGCTTCATTATGCTCATGCATGCATTTTATATTAACTGTATATATAATTTACCATTAACTTCTGCAATTGTAATTGTATTATGCTTAATTGCATTTTGTATTGTATTACTGCACTATTGTCTTGCTCATGTAACCTGTAAGTCACCCTGGATATGCACACCTGCCAAGAAACTACTACTAATAATAATAAGAAGAAGAACAATAACTTTTTCCCACTGCTGTTTTCTAATTTGTCTCACCACTGTACACTTTGTTAATGTGTTGCAGTTTCATTCAACCTTGGAATGGGATTAATACATTGCATTAGAGTCAGTATGACAGATTAGGGAGCAGAGTGTGAGAAAGAAAGAGAGAGGAAATGAGCCTAATGTAAAGTACAACTCTGCAAGCCCTGATGTATACTTTAGATTCAAAGGGGGAAAAAAGTCAATTTAACTCAAATACACAGAACAGGGCAGGGGAACCCAGTCAAAACTGCTTTAAATTGCAGTTCAGCATTTTGCAGTTCTTCCAAATTCTCCCTTACCTTCAGGAGAGTTCAGGATCTGGACAAAGAACAGCAGCTGAAGGAAAAGCATCTTGACCCTCCTGGATTCTGGACTGGACACAGAGCACTGACTCTCGGCAACTACTACAGCTCACTGGACACAGGACTGACTCTCCCCCACTGTGCTGTACCCCACTGGAGACAACATGTTTTATATAGACCTCACTGTTACAGGGTGAAACCCACCAACACACTAACAGTCATACAAACCAACTCCAATCCACTATACACACACACACCCAAACAGCACAGCTATGGTTTAATTGTATGCTGTTTCTCACTGGATCTCCCCATCTTGTCTCAGACCGGATGGGCATGGGGGAAGGAGTCACAGACCCCGGGGTCGTAATGCCTCTGCCCTCTGTGCCTGCAGCCCCCCAGCCGAGAGAGTGCCACCTCCAGTGGGCAGCAAGAGGGCACAGCAGCAGAAGTAGGCAGAGAAGCGAGCGTGGGTGTTGCGGCTGTCTCCATGGCTGCGTGTCTGGAGGAGGAAATGGAGGGGCTCTGGGAGAGGCCCTACCATCATTCACCAGAGTTGGAAATCACCGGGTGCGGCGGTGGTTGTGGTGGTGCCCGGGAAGAGGCCGGGCCTCCGGGTGCACCATAGCAGACCCGGAAGCTGAGGTCAGATCAAGCCCGCTGTCAGTGCCCAGACAGGGCAGAGGACCTCCCCACTGGAGGCGGGCAAGGTGCGTCGGCCTTAAGTGCCGCAACGGCGGGGGCGAGAGGCACTCATTGCCGAGCGCAAAGAAGTGTGAAACAGTGACGTGCAGTGGGGGCGCCGGTCAGATGCAAGCTTGTTGTTGGTGGTCAGAACACTGTGTATTCAGACACCGGAGTGTTGGATACAAGCCAGGGTTTCCGGGCACACCGGGTAACACGGGGTCCGGGGTCCGGGGAGCCGAGGGTAGTAGGCCACCAGCCAAAGCGGAGCTCGATCCCACCCACTGGAGCTCTGCTGCGGACAGAATCGAAATTAGCTATAAATATAACTAATAACACACACCATAGAGACTGTTAGTGAACACTATTAGTGAAGCCAGCCGAAATACACAGTTTTTAAGATCTAATGCAACACACAGACACAGAAAGCTCATATTCTCAGGTCCAGGCGAAATGGCGAAATGGCAAAAGAGGACGAACGTGGGCTGACGTCACGTTTTATAGAGCAGGAAGTGGGAAGGGACCTGCTCTGAATGACGAGTGCAGGGGCAAATGGCAGCTTTGATAGAATGACGTTTTCGATCAGGTTTCTACTGAAGTGTGCAGAAACCCCTTCCCTTTGGGCAGTGCTTCTGACCTGAAAAATAACAATAATCTTCATCATCACCATCATCATCAATGTCTTAGCTATGTTGATAATAGCATACTTAATTTCTATATTATTATTGTGGTTTTGTTTATTTTATTTTATAATCATAATAAAAAGTCTACTCCATAATAGACTGCTACGGTAGAATCGCAGCTGGGTCACTATTATGCTTTCCGGCAATCTCCAGACGTGTTTTGAGATGGAACTTTTTGAGTAAACACTTCTTTCTTGCCACCCTTCCATACAGGTCAGTGTCATGCAGAGCTCTTCAATATATTTTGATATGGTTGACCATTACTCCACTACAGGGACGTGCATGGGTGGGGTGGGGGCAGAGGGGGCGCAAACCACTGCCCCTTTTTCTCAAGAGGATGTACATTATGTTCTTACATTAGCCACCAGACTGATAGGGGATCTTTTCTCAGAAGCAGATAGCTGTGGTTTCTGTGATATGTTGAGTAGATATATAGGACACGACTAAATAACTGATAAGGAAACCACAGTGAGAGATGAGAAGCAGAGGCGTGCTGCAGAGACCGGCGGATGTGTACTCCATATAAGGGTTCTCTGAGGCCCTGCTAGACACATCTGTCATCAGATGACTGAGACTCAGACCATCTTCTGACTATCTAGAATTTCCATTTATCTGCATGTAAATCATTAGTTTTAATTAATATTACAATATTGCTCCTAACTATCAAAACAAAACCCAGCAAAACTAAAAAAAAACATTTCTTTTAGGCATGTTTGTTTAAATTAATACATTAATGTATAATATAAAAGTATTCACTTTGCAGAAACAAAACATGATTATATGAAAATACATTTTAACACTATAATATAGGTAATATAGTACAAATATAAAACTCTGAAGAAACTGTAACAACAACTAAAGACTAGTGATGTGAGAAGGTATGGAGAACATGTTCAGTCTGCTGTGACCCACACCTGGCCCTGCTGTCACCGTTTCTTCAAAGAAAATCTCTAAAACATCCTGTTGATTTTCTATTCATAATCGCCCTTGGCAACCACGTATTTTCGCTGCCATGTCAAATTCTGTCCTCTCACTCACACTCTCCCTTCATGTCTCAACGTAACTAACATTTTTCTTTTGTAAATTGTTAATGTTCCTGATTGGTGAAGTCTTTACAGACATCAGTCATTTATTAATGACCAATAGTTGTTCAAAAAGGCTTAAAATAGGCAAACACTCTCACCTTACACATCATCATTCATATATGATCGAATTGTAGCACTGCCTTTGTGGAAGGGTTTAACAAGTGCCCTGGGAATTATAGTTCAGTGTTTGAAAAAGAATGAGCAAGGCATTTTTAGATCTTAAAAAATTAAAGGACTGAGCTAAGCTAGTGTAGCTATCATCATTCATCAAATTGTCAATGTCATAGCAGAAATAAAATTCAGCACAGCAAGAGTATTTAAACAATCAACTTACCATAAACTGTCTTGTCTTGAAACTAACCTGTAGTCTGGCTGTGGCTGTGCGCATGCAGAGTGGAAAGCAGCAACAGCAGCAACACGGGTGTGTTCACTTAAATGCATAATGTGGCGGTGACAAAGGGGGGAACACTATTCCCCCCTCTCCCCGCGCAGGCTTTAGCAAGATCCCAATGCACACACCACAGAGTCAGGATTTAGGGTGGAATCCCGACCACCCATAAGCACGGGCTAAAGATCTCCCCCCCATTAGTCCTGAAAGCGGACTGGTCTAATCCCCCGGTTGGCAAGCTGGGACCTCCGCAGGGGCTCCTCAGGAAGTATCAGGGGGCCCAATTCTCCCTCATAAGCCAGCTCACCCTCTGACTGAGGTAGGGGAACAGGGGGTGCCTGGGGGACCAACTGTACTGGTACCGGGAACCAGTTGCACTCCCCTCCTGGAGCAGGTGACCGCTCAGGCACCTCTACTGCTGGGGTCTGGGGAACTTGGGCAAGACAAGTCCTTAAATGGTGGCAGTGGACTGTACGTTCTGGCCCCTCTCAGCTCTCTGGTCTTATCCTATAAGCTGGGATCAGAGACCAAATGTAGTGCCAGTTTTCCTTTCACCCTTCTCCTGAAGTTACACACCATTGCCCTCTCTCCTGGAAGCAGGGGAACATCCTGAACTCGCGGACCATGGCGCCCCTTACTGAGCTGATGTTGCTGCTGGACCTTTGAAGTGGCTGCACTGTACGCCTCCTGCAGCCGGCGGTTATGCCCGGCCACCCACCCTTCTAATGTCTGTGGAGTCTCTGCTGGTAAGGCCCCCGTGGCCACATCCACTGGGAGTCGAGCCTGTCTACCAAACATAAGGAAGGAATGTGAGTAGCTGGTGCTTTCGTGCCTAACATTGTTGTAAGCATGTAGTAACTCAGAGAGTTTCTCTCGCCACTCGCACTGCTCTTCCTCGCCTAAGGCAGTTAATAGAGCGAGCAAGGTCTGGTTGAGGTGTTCACAAGTCCCATACCCTTGCGGATGATAGGGGTAGTCCTACTTTTCCTGATACCATACATATTACTCAAGTCTGCCTTCAACTGAGAATCGAAGCTGGCTTCCTGGTCATTATGAAATCGCTCAGGGCACCCGAATGGCTGAATAACAGTTTTCCAAAGTGCCTTAACAGTAGTGGAGGCTGTCTGGTCTCTTTCTCGAACAGCCCATGCAAACCTAGTAAAGTCTGTTGAACTTCCTCTGGAGGGGGCCTCTTCATCTCCACCCACCTCCACACCTGGCTGATGGCGGAATCCTCCTGTTGCCAGACCAGCCATGGGAACTCATCTCCAGACACAGCCCCACCTGTCCCCACTGCTCCCTCTGATTTTACAGCCTGCACTAGGTCTCCCTCATTCAAAATGGCCTCCCCGGACAACCTGGAAATGATATCAGCATTCTGATTGTTCCTGCCGGGGCGGTACTTGATCGCAAAGTCAAAGTTGGACAATTGAGCTGCCCATCGCTGCTCAACCACCCCTAACTCAGGTGTACCAGGGGATTGTTATCAGTGTAGACCAAGCATTTAGCCCCCCTGAGAAAGTCCTTACATTTTTCGGTCATGGCCCACTTCAGGGCCAATAACTCCAGCTTGAGGGAACTGTAGATCTGATCATTCCGCTCTGGGGGGTGCAGGCTGCGGCTGGCATATGCAATCACCCTCTCTCTGACATCCTGCATCTGGGACAACACCTCACCCAGCCCATCTAAGCTGGCATCTGTATATAAAATTAAGGGCTTGGAAAAGTCAGCATATGCAAAGATTGGGGCACTCACCAGTTTCTCTTTCAGCAACTCGAATGCCCGTTGGCACTCGGGAACCCAGGTCACTGGAGCATTCTTCTTCTGCTGGTGAGCCTCACCCAGAGCCGATGCAGAGGGGCAACTAACTTCGCGAAGGCAGGAATAAATCATCAATAATATCCAACAAAGCCTAGGAATGACCGTACCTGCTTCACCATTGAGGGCACTTTCCAATCCTGAATGGCAGACACTTTTTCCAGGTCCGGGGCCACACCATCCTGACCCACACGGTGGCCTAAATAACCCACCTCTTTACGGAGGAGGAAGCATTTCTTCAGCTGTAGTTTCAATCCATATTGTGTCAATGTACGAAATACCTGCTCCAAATGTTGTAAGTGGTAGGAGAATAAACAATTATGTCGTCCTAATAGATAGGCAGGGATTTACTTACCTGTTCACCCAGGTAGCATTGCATAAGCCTCTGGAAGGTAGCAGGGGCATTGCACAGTCCAAATGGCATCCTTTCAAACTCGAAGAGGCCCAAGGGAGTGGTAAAAGCAGTCTTTTCGCGGTCCCTTGTATCCACCTCAACTTGCCAGTAACCCCAGGTCCAGGGTGGAGTACCACTCTGCACCGGTCAAGGTGGTTAGTGACTCCTCGATATGGGGGGTACACATCCTTATGCGTAACAGAATTCAGTCGCCGATAGTCCACACAAAATCTTTCTTCTTCACCAGGACGACCGGTGCGGCCCTCGGGCTGCTACTTCCCCTGATCACTCCTTGGTCTTCCATTTGCTTTAATAGAGTCCACAACTCCTGGTACAGCGAAGGCAGCACAGGGCGGTATCGTTCCCGGGAAGGTGGTGCTGCTCCAGTTGGAATGTGGTGATATACCACATTTGTCCTTCCAAAGTCCGCTTTGTGAATGGCAAACACATGCCACTATTTCCGAAGGAGGGTCTCTAGTTAGGCTTGTTGGGCTGGGGTCAATCCCTCCATCTCTGGCATCCAGTCTTCCAAAGCTTCCGTAGGAGTCACTTGGACAGGTCCCACACTAACCTCTATTACCCCCGGTTGGCAATGGCACAGAAGCAGCTCCTTCTCTGTCCAAATCTCCGTCTCCTCCAATCGGGTGAGCACTTCCAGGGGACGTCTCTGAGGGACTTCTACAGGATAGGGATGTACATTCATTACTCTCAAAATAACCTTTTTTAACCTGTTTTACTTGGGTCACAGCACGAACAACCTGCTAATCTGTCTCCTGCTCTGTTGGCTCCACCAACACGCAGCACTCACTTCTATGTGGGAACTCTGATGTCCGGGCCCAGAGCACCATCTCACTGTAGGGTGGGAACTGGACCACAGGCTATCGCGCTAACCGGGTGGTCCCCGTCTCCACCATCTGCTCGGCCACCAGTTCCAATCATCTGCAGATGGTAAAGGCCTGATCCCATGCATTGGCATCCCCAGCTGCCCCCCGGAAGGTAGCCCAGCCCGTATCTTGCCCTTCAATTAACCCCACACTCTCCACACTGGGCCTACAATATCCCAACATTCCCAAGATCCCGGTCTTTGCACTAAGTTTATCATCAGCTACAATCACAACTCCCTTTTTAGGGATCTTAATACCCTCAATCTCAAAATCTAATAGGGCATAGCCAATATAGGGCAGCTGTAGTCCATTAGCAGCTCTAAGTCTTCTTTTCCTGTAATATAATGAGAACCTTAATACTTCTGGAACAAAGACTCGCTAAATAAGGTCACTTGCGAGCCAGTGTCTAATACACAAGGAACTCAAGTGCCCTGTAACAGTACTTCAATACTGGGACATTCCCCCACTAAATCAGGCCTAGTTGCTACTACGACCTACTGTGGTCTTGGGTAGGAGTTTAAAGTCGGCTCATTGGGATTCCTCTGTGGACAATGACGCTGGACATGTCCAATCTCACCACACTGGGCACAAATCAGGAGCCAGCAGGGGTCTTCTCGGGGGCAACCGAGGTAACCGGACCCACAGTGGCCTCTTCTCTATAGTGCCACCCTTCCGCCTCAAGGTCCCGAGTTTCTCAAAAAACTTGAGAAAAGGTTAGTGTAGGGGTGCGACGTAGCGTCTCATCTGTAGCAGACCCGTCGGGCTCTTCCCGGCGCCACCTGGAATACAGCTTGCGAAGCCGGAGAGTGAATGCTCCCAAAGTTTCCCCCTTCCCCTGTTGGAGAATAAAAAACTAGGCCCTCAATCCTGCCTTAGACACTCGTTCTTGATAGAGTGTATCCAATGCCTTCAGGATCTGATCTTTAGTTGTCCTGTCCCCAGGCTCCAGCAGTAATATTTCTCTTTTTGCAGTGCCTATAAGTGCTCCACAAATAAAATCAATCTGTTGTTGAGCCCCCAACTCCTGAGTCCACAACATGGCTTCAATTTGAGATTTCCAGTCCTCATAGATAACACCTCTCTTTTCTCCACTAAATTTAGGGACCCAAGGTGCTCCTACAATAGCAATAGCTCTACCTGCTGGAGGTGCCTGAGGGACCTGCCCTTCCATGGTGTGTACACAGGGATCCTGCCGACGCATATTATTTTTCTCCACAGCATGTACAATTTACAATGCCTTCTAGTAGTTGTGTTAATTAATAACATAACTGTACTTTATACATAAGGTTAAACACGGTAAGAAAAAATTCATTTTAAATGTATATGTTTAAATAAAGCCATTTATAAAGCAGGATGTGAAAGTGGCCTCAATAACTAGCTGCAGAGACACTGTCAATAGGAACTCAGCTGTTACTCTGGGTAACGCACAGTGAGTATAAGTGCTTGAAATACAGATATCCTGGTGTCAATTTTTCTGAACTGCCTGACCTCCTTCCCTTACATTGCACGCTTTAATTCTTACTTCTGACACCTTAAATTAATGTCACTCACTCAGGGCATTGTAGCCAAAAGAAACAAACAACATCTTTATCCAAACTACTTACCTTGGTGCATCATGGACTATTTAAGGAAATCTAAACCAATATGAAAAATGAACTGAATGTTCACTGCGTTGTTGTGAAAAGTATTGTAGCGATCTGAGACTGGGGGGGTGCATGTGCCTGTATGTATGTGTGTTTGGGGTTCTGTCTGTGTGCTGGGGGATGGGCTGTTTATAGTGTGCATGCTTGGTGGTTCATGTGGGAGGTGCACGTGCAAGCTAGTTAGTGTAGTGGTGTTAGGTTAAGAGTTAGCCCCACGCGGGAACACGGAGGCGCCATGAATGGAGGAGACAGTCACGGGGCCAGAGGGCATAAATAGGGGTGTCCGGTTCCCGCGTGGAGGAGTAGTGTGGGGGTAGTTCAGTAGTTAGAGTGGCAAGCGTGTGAGAGTGGGTAGCATGTTAGAGAGGGTTGCTCCAGCCTGAAGACTGCCTGTGTTCAATAAAATTCTTGTTCATGTTTAACCCTGTGTCCTCTCCTTTATTCATGCCGTTGGTTGTGAACTCCCACAACGATATGGCAAACAAAAAGCCTGTATCGTTACACTGGTGTCAGAAGAGCGGGATGGGACCTACGCCGCCGCCATCCATCCGAAAAACAATCAAAATGGATTTGCCACGTGCAAAGAAAAGAGGGGAACAGCGGGGGCCCGACCAGTGAGGGATCCCCAAAGACAAATTGGGGCGTCACAGGCTGAGGTTCAGTGGGTTCTACCAGAAGACCTCACAATCCTACTCGGAGTTCTTAGGGGAGCTCTGGAGGGCCGCACAATTGGCCTTCCCTACGGCAAGCGCAGAACAAACCGCGAGACCGGTCCGGGTGCAGTTTGAGAAGGGAGACAGCGACGAACCCCACCGAGAGACCGAGCTCCGGGACCGTGGAACGGTGGTGATGAGCCAGCGAGACAGGCAGCTTCCACACTGGGGAGAAAGGCCCAGAAGCCGCTGGATGCAGATGAGTCAGACTGGTGGAACTTTAAGAGGGACTTTGAGCACATTGCACAATTAAGTGGCTGGAGCGACAAGATGAAACTGATACAGCTTGTGGCATATTTGAAGGAAGATGAGTGGGAGGTGGTGGAAAAGGCCGTGAGTGCACAAGAGGTGATGTATGGGACTGTAATGGCGTGCTTAGACAACATGCATCAAGGTAGGACCCAGCATGGCTGCGATGCGGAGCAGCCAGACAGCAACAAACAGCGAGGAAGTCCGGCGAGAGGGAGGCTACACTGAGCCAGAGAGTGCAGCTCAGCTACCACTCCCCGCTGAAGAAGTGGACGTCATCGAACGACGCCGGAAGACAGAGAGTTGAAGTGTGGCCATCTTATCAGGGATGTAAACAAGACAGACTCCAGAGCTCCGCAGGAGATAGAGCCTTCGTGCGTGGCTCAGCTACAGCTCCCTGCCGAGGAAGAGGACACTCTAGCGGTGGAGCAACGCCAGGTGCACTTGCAGCAAACCGGTTACCACGACGAGACTTCACTGGAAGACGTCGACACGGTGCTGAAGTGCCGAGAGCAGATGAGTTGTGGCCGACCAAAAGCACCACTCCAGTGGCAGAGGGTGGCCGCCCGTGCGTGGGGTCCGCCCGAGTGTAAGGAAAGTGGTGTCTGAGAGGGGGACCCACTCCAGCGGCAGATTCTACATTTCGTGGCTTTGCCATTTTGGTTGTTTATTTTACAGTTTTTGGTTCAGTTCCTCCTTCAGTTTTAACTAAGGGATGCATTAAATCTAGATCTACAGACCATCTTCTGAATCTGCAATATTTTTTCAGTAATCTGCATGTAATTCATTATTTGTAATTGTGTTAATTACAGTGAGGGAAAAAAGTATTTGATCCCCTACTGATTTTGTACGTTTGCCCACTGACAAAGAAATGATCAGTCTATAATTGTAATGGTAGGTGTAATAAGGTGGGAATTATAATTAATGACCCAGAGAATGGTTTCTTTGAGATCTTTTGAAAGAAACATCATAATATGCATTTGTCGAGAATAATAACCTGTGTGATATCCAGTGCTTTCAAGACCCTCATATCCGAGTGCAAGTCAAGAGCGAGTCCTCAAGGGTCCGAGTCCGATTTGAGACCGAGACCAGATGGGTCCAAGTTGAAATCTCAAGACCCACAAAAAATGTATTATCCATTATGTGGATAGTATAATTGAAAATAATAACTACTTCTACTATTAATAATAATAAGAAACACCACCACTACATAATAATAAATTAAATATCCACATCTTTAATCTCTATTTGATCAAATACATATTAATTTAAATACCATTCATTATGGTTTAAAAGACTTTCAAAGACTGGAGAATTCTAAATAAGGTGTAATACAGAATTTCAGCATCAATTCAGGTCTAAAGTAAATGCAGACAATAGAAAGAAAATAGAACATAACATAAATAAGAGTTTAAAGTGTTCAATAAAAGTTTTTATTTTTTGTTGGCAGGAATAACAATCATTAAGTGCAGGTGGGGGGGCTGTGGTGGTTGCCCAGCTAGACACATCTGTCATTAGGTGACTGAAACCACAGACCATCCTCTCACTGCAGTATTTTTCTTGATCTGCACATAATGAATAATGTATAATTGTTTTAATTGCTCCTATCTTAATTGCAAAACAAACAAAACCAAACAAACAAAACACAACAAACACACACAACCTGAGAATTATATTTAATGTCCCAAACAACAGTTTTTGAAAGACACATCATGATATGCATTTGTCAAGAATAATAACTAGTGTAATATCCCAACTAAAAAGCCTACTAGGACTTTTTATACAATCCATTTAAACTTTAATTAATAGGATGTTAGGAAAAACACAACATTTAAATAAACCAGCTTTGGAGGTCTGCGGCTGAACTGGATGGGTTAGGAATTGACTAGAGGGGCTTCGAAGAACTGTAATAATACTGGTGCCGGGGAGGGGTAGGGCACTTGAAAACAATAAGCAGCACATTTTTCTATGTTGTGGGAGGAAATGGGGAAGAGGACAGAAACCACATGGAGGGGTGTTCATGAGAAGTGAGCAGCACAGACCCATATAAGGCTTCACTGTGACCCTATTAGACACCTTCTCATCAGCCAACAGAAACAGCAGGAAACTTTCTGCAGATCCACCGATTCACAGACAGACTCACAGACCTGTTGGGTTAAGATGCTCCTCCTGCAGCTGCTGTGTTGCCTGCTGACGCTGAACACCCTGGAAGGTAAGAGAGAACTTAAGAAACTCACTGGGTGAAAAAATGAATCAAACACAATATCTGCAACCTGAGAGAATAAAAGGAAACTCAAGCCAAATCAGGGATGCTTTGTCTCTTCCCCGCTCTCTCTCACTGACTCTCCTATCCTTTTCTATATGTTTCTTAGTGAGGTTTACACTACAGTATGTCATGTGATATTGAAACAAATGCAGAATTACTGTAATGCAATTCATGACGTTATAGCATACCATCTGAAAGTGAAGCTTTCTGGTACTTTTCTCTCTCTATACGCACGTTATCTATAGTTTCCCACCAATCACCACTAACCTATCCTTTTCAATGAAACTGTTTAGTGTTTTCTTTCTTTGGACACATTTGCAACCTTTGATGCTCTCTCTCTCCCCAGTGTCCAGCAGTCCTCTGTCCAAGAGCTCTATAGTGGGGGTTCAGGATGCAAAGGAGGGACAGATCTCAAGATCAGTCCAAAGTATAAGCCTGGATACATTAACACATGTGGTGGCTACCTGCAGCGCACTGCTTTGATGAGTGAGTGCCTCCTGTGTCTCTTTTTGTGTGTATGGCCATACTTTAACAACTATAAGCACTGTCTCCTGCTGTTCATAATTCAGCTTATTCTAGTATCACTACTGCAACTATTGACTCCATTAGATGACCATTGTTTGTAGTCTTAATAACATTACAAATAATGTGATATAGTGTAACAACTGTCAACAAAGTCATCCTGGATAAAGGTGTATGACAAAAAAAAACATTTGAAAATGCACTTGGCTTGTTATGCATTGTTCTAGTATCATTACTGCCACAGTGAAGTTTATTAAACAGGCCTTTCTTTGATCTCCTGTCTTCCAGGCTGCCCTTATGTCTTGGAGACATCTGGTGTGTGCCTGGAAGCGTACAAGCTACAACAACGCAATTCACATGAAAAACTAATTCCCATGAAGAGGATGCCAATTATGCATGAGGAGTATGTGGTTAATAAAACCACCAAAGGCTATGACATCGCCCTTGTTGAGCTCAGAAAGTCAGTGTCCTTCACCCAGCACATCAGACCTATCACTCTGGCTGAGGCTGATGGTAACGACTTCACCTGGGGCTGGGAGTGCTGGTCTACATGCTGGGGGGACATCGGAGAGAACGGTAGGAGAACAGCGACTGTGGTGCTCAGAATCCACAAATATTTAATTTTAAGGGCCATTTTATTTCTTTATATATTATTATTATTGAATTTTCTGGAAAGAGAAACAGAAAAAGTAAAAGTAAAATTCTCGAATTTATTGAAAATACAAAATCAGTATACAATACAATACACATGAAAACAAAATGCAAAAGACAAACGCATAAGTGGGGCGTATCACTTTTTGCTATTATTCAGTTATTGTTTTCTCTTTTCACTTTGTTGATGTGTGCACTTAAATATTATTTTCAATTGATTTCCTTTATTATTTGAAATATTCTTTGATTTTGTTTATGGTTTTATTGATGATTATTTATTTAATTACTTTTTAATTGGTTTATGGGCTGCACGTGGGTTTAAGTTTGTTGCTAAGTACACGGCGCTCGACCAAATTCTCACCTGGACTCACCCGCATTGCTCTCCCCGATTGCCTTCACCTGCACCCCTGACTATATAAACTGGGGGGGTTCAGGAGCTCACATGAGACACATGCAGTTTTACTAGGGAACCAAGGGCTGGAGGGGAAAGTGAAATTGACCACAGCTCTGAGAAATGGTGATTCTGATTACAATTTCTAAGAAGACTTGGGAGGAGACCTGTAGAAGCAAGGCGTTTGGAGGCCGAAACAGATGGTGAAGACTCCCTGCACAGCTAAGACTCTTTATTCAGTCTTTTGCAAAACAGTGTTTGTAATGTTGAGATTAGAAAGCACTGGCGACTGAAATCCACCACTGGATGTGGTATTGACATATTGTACAGCTATCTGCTGATAGATTTTGCATTTTTGCACTTTAGACTCCTGACTTGCTGCCATCGCCACTCACTCCCCTCAGATGTCCGCCCCTGGATCAGCACCTGAAAAGAGACATTAGTGCATCTAGTATTGACTAATTGTATTTCTATAATTACCAAGACAGTGCATGGAGACTGTTCTTTAGTGGGGAACACAATAACAGGGGACTTATGGGATATATATATAAAACCTAAAACTGCCTTTAATAAAAGGGGCATATACAATGCTAAAACCCTACCCAAAACTAACAAGAAAGACAAAAGGAGCTAAATATCAATAAAATATAATATAAAACCTAATTCCTTAAAATACAAACAGCAGGCAATAGCAACACACAAAATAACAATCTTTTTCCTTCAGTAGGTGATGGGCAGCACCGCCAATCACTGCAGGTATGTGTGACTGTGCAGCAAGACCCCTCTCGGAGGAACTCTTGAGCTAGTATATTCACTTCTTTCCAGGCAGCCCAAACCAGAACCCCGTCGGCAGGGGCGGTTCTAGAGGCGGGGCCACGGGGGCCCTGGCCCCTGCTGAAATCTTATTGGCCCCTGATTGGCCCCCGTTCCATCAATCGTCGACGGGAAGAGCAACCGGAGAATTCTTCACAACGATCACAGATGCAATTCCACCCCCAAACAATGGCGGCACTGCGGCAGTAATGTTTCGATGTAACTTGGGAGAAGAAGCAGTGCTTGAAACTAATGCGCGAAATCGATGGGAATCGCCAAAAAAAGGAAGAAGAAGAAGTGCTTTGGCTTGAGCGATACCAGAACATTCTTCTCTGACGTCATGCCAGTACGCGGGAGAACAGTTATCCAACTTGAAAACAATTCTTAATGAGTCACAAATCCTCGTGTTGGTTGTCATTAAAATATGAAAGGATATTTAGCTGTTGCACTTACTTATTTTAGGTTTGTTAACTAAATTGTGGAAGAAGCACTGTCGAAGTAAACCAATAAACTTGTAAGCCACTAAACTTGTTAGCAATGTTAACATGTTTTTGCTAAGATAGCTCTAGCAAAGATTCTATAGTTAACTTTATCAAACGTCTGTGGCGCTAACTTTAGGGTTGCATGCACTAACCGCCTTGTATGTAATTAGACCTTTGTGATAATGTTAATTATCGTGTTTGGCAGATATAGTGAGCATGAAAAAAGGGACAGACACAGGGAGCCATTCAGAGGTTTTTTACAAAATTAACCGATGATACCACTGAAAGTGAGGGTTTAAGCAAGGAGAGGTCAGAGGACAGAATCAACCAGAAGGCAGCTGAGGACCAGGGTAGCCCAAACCCCTCTTCACCAGGTCAGAGAAAACATGATGTAGGCAAAGCCAGATGATAGACACAATGCAATGTATTAAATGGTATTCATTGAAATTGCAACGAGGAGAAATGTACTGCTTGCTGAGGGTCTGAAAATGTGGTTTTTCGTGGTTTATTAGCTCAACTTGATGTTAGTTTCATTGGTGTTCTAGTGACATTCAAAAAAGTCCTGGGACAGTCCACATTTTTGTCGGACATGTTACAGTCCCCCTCACTGGATCTAGCAGCAGCAGTCACTCTTGTAGAATCATTGCTGGACACATTAGAGCAATACAGGAGTGAGGCCTATTTTGAGGCTATGTGGAAAGAGGTTGAGGAAATGGCTGTAAAATGTGACCTCGGCTTCGAAAAGACTAAGAAGAGGCAGCCAAAGATGAACACAAGATTGTGTGATTACATAATAACTGCACCATCTGGTGAGCGTAGAGTCAATAAAGATGATGGGGAAAGCTTTAAGAGACGTGTACTACCCGGTGCTTGATTCAATGGCTGGTGAGTTGCAAAGACGGTTCTCTAAACCCAACTGCAAAATTATGAAGGGAATTCAAGCACTTCACCCACAAAGTGTTACCTTTTTACAGGAAGAGGCTCTTTTTTCCTTTGCAAAGATTTTTGATTCAAATGTTGAGGACTTGTCAAATGAGATGTATCAGATCAAGAGAGTGCTGGATAGGAAAGAGAAAAGTGGAATGCAGAGATTGACCATGCTCCTTGAGTTTGTTGCTTTTCTGGAGCCTTTCAAAGAGGTGTTCCATGAGCTTTTCAGGCTTTGCAAGATTGCTGTAGTAATACCGGTAAGCAGTGCTTCTTGTGAGAGAAGCTTTTCAGCTCTAGCACTTATTAAAAACCACTTGAGGACAACCATGGGTGATGCCCGTTTGAGTCACTTGGGTGTCCTAAGCGTTGAATCCCGATGGGCCAGGTCATTAGATTTGGATGAATTTGTCAGGCGTTTCAGCTCCAAGCATAGCAATCGGATAATTCTTCTTTTTTGAGGTGTGTGTATTTGTGAATGAGCAAGTGAAAGAAATTGAGTGAGAGAAAGATAAAGAGAGAGATGTTTAAGCTGGGAGGTGCAAGTTGTTGCTCCTACTACAGTATGTTAATGCTGCTTTGCATGTTCAAAATTGTTTATCTAATCAAAAAAGGGCTTAAATTGCAATTTGTTTTTCTGATGATGTGAAAAAGATGAGAAATAAGAAACAAATGTTTAGGTAAATATATCCACACTGTGAATTGTATTTGGAAACCGTGTTATGGTAATATGGTAAAATACCTCTTTTTCTGTTCTGAATTTGCTTTGCTCTGCTGCACTTTACCTTATTGTGTGATTTATGCATTGTGTCCTTTATGCACAGTATAAATAAATGAAAAAAAATAATTAAGAACTTTATTGGCACATATTTTTTTATTAGAGCATTTGAAAAAGGAATGACTGCTGAAGTGTATTTGCACCGTACTGAATACATTATTTTGTGTGCTTGAATGTACCCTGTACTTGGCCCCTGAATGTAACATGTGGCCCCTTAATGGCCCCTGTTACAGAAAAATCCAAGAACTGCCACTGCCTGTCGGCTGCACAGGACCCCAGCAAGACTGCAGGTGAGAATAATTCGGTTATTGTTTTATAGATAGTCTTAGATAAGATGCAGAAGGTTGTGGGTTCAAATCCCAGGTGGGGCAATGCTGTTGTACCCTTGAGCAAGGTACTTTACTTGCTCCAGTAAAATGCCCAGCTGTATAAATGGGTACAAATGTAAGTCACCCTGGACAAGAGTGTCTGCTAAATGACAAGTAATGTAAGTTACAATTTGTCTTTTATTCCATGCAGATGCAACACCACTGTAGGTTACCAGAGGGGAGACCATAACACGGCAACAGCTCTCAATCAATAGATACTACACTCAAAACTTCTAAGGTCCAGGTAGACAGTGTCCCATTAAAGTGCAAATACAAAGTCTTTTCAATAAAGTGCCTTTGTATCCACAGTGTATTCTCTTCCTTTAAATAATCCAATAAGTAATAGAAATGTGATACTTAACATTCTGCAAGTCTTCGCCGTACTCCAGCAGATAAGTCCACTTTCTATTCCCTGCTTGCCGTAACTGGTTTCAGGTTTTTCCTCCATAATTTGTCATGTAGCGTTATGTTGGGTGTATTTTGATAAGAGCATTTGGGCTCTGAGCTGAAGCACTGATCTAAAGAAGACCTCTCCCCCCCCAAAGTTATCAGATTTCCTTAGCTCATCAGCTTGGAACTGGTTTGCATCAAAGTGACAGTTGTGGGGAGGATGGCACCGAGAAGAGGCCAATAGGTTGGAATTCTGCTGTGAGATGTCTGGAGAAAAGGGCCTGTAGGTGATAAAAACTCTTTGAAGTGGATGAGAGCCGAAATCCCGACATAGAGATACGAACCCGGGCCAACCGGCATTTCCAAAAGATGGCATGGATTGACATCAGTCATAAATCAAGCCCCCTTCCAATAGGACACTGGGGGCTGAAACCGAAATCCAATCTCAAGAACTCAGGGACCAATCACCTATTGATCTGACAGACTATAAGGAACAGCGGACAGTCTTTCTCTCTCTCTCTCACCTGAACCAGAAACTCGCTGCCACAGCTCAACCTGTTGCCAGAACCGGAACCAGAAACCAACCAAGTCTTTGCCGGCAACAGAAGAGTTAAACTGGGAGAAGGAGATTGAGCCGTACGAAGAATTCTTTTAAAGGACTTTATTAAATAAAGAACTTTACAGACTGCGCTGCCCGCCTGTGCCCACTTGATCAGTGGAGTTTTACAGCTGGACAATTGACTAAGTCGACTGAATACGAAAGTGTCAGTCATTTAAATAGCTATTGAGTCTTAAGAAACTTGACCCATGGAATCAAACGGCCCTGCTTTCCTCAAAGACTTTGTCTTCAAGTAACTACGGTGGAAACCCTGCTTACAAAGAAGATTTTGTGCACAACCTTGGAGCCTTCAAACCAGTGGAAAATCTGTTTGGAAACGACTCTACTTTCGCGAAACCCCAACTTCCAGGTGCATGGACTGAGTGGAAGTTCTTGGACAAAGCCGAACCGGACTGCCTTTGTTCCAAACCACACGGACCTCGTGCCGTGTGCTGTTATCTGAGCCCGAAGCCAGAGAGGCCTCTCTGTGACGAAGTTCAGATAAGTTTAACAGTTTGGAGTTCATGATTCATGACATTTGAGAAATCAATTAGAAATGTTAATCTGTGATTCATAACTCTAGAATGTGTAATATCATTTAGTTTTCTTAAATATAAATGTGTGTTGCATTAAACTGTTTTGTTGATAATTTTAGAAATAAAATCTGTCAACGCCGAGAAATATCTTCTCATTCCTGTTTAACTGTTTAGTCTGAAATTGATACAGGTTAATAGACATTAGATTATTGGTGGCCCTGCCTATCCTTAATCATTGAATAATAATCAGGGAAATTGTGGTAACAAGTAATGATAGGATCTTTCTCGGCACCTAAACGTAAATGAGACTGATATATATATAACGAGAAGTTACCTGACATAAATACTAACCTGCGTAGTTATTTAATGTCTGACTAACAATACTAACGAGAGACTCACCTTCGTCTTACTAACCGGTATTGTAGTCAATGTGTTTATAACCTTTTTTGTTGAACGATTTGTGTGATATCATATGCGATCCCATGGTCTTTGATTTGGTCACGAAAGTGATTTGTCTTTGATTTGTTGATCTAGAGTTGAATTTTAATTAGTTTTTCCCTTTTGTATAATTAGTGTAGTGCTACATTTAGTCTTGTTTTTGAATAAATTTGACAATTTATATCTTTGGAATTGGTGTCTGCGTCCAATTATTACAGAAATTGAGTTCTACAAGATTCCAGGATTCGTGATAAGGTGATACTATAAATTCACTAAGAGTGTATTGCTCTGTATTGTGTCGATTGCTCTGTAGTGTATTTCTCTGTAGTGTATCGATTGCTCTGTAGTGTATTGCTCTGTAGTGTATCGATTGCTCTGTAGTGTATTGATCTGTAGTGTGTCGATTGCTCTGTTGTGTATCGATTGCTCTGTAGTGTATTGCTCTGTAGTGTATCGATTTGCTCTGTAGTGTATTGGTGTGTAGTGTATTGATTTG
This sequence comes from Amia ocellicauda, assembly GCF_036373705.1. Lineage (NCBI taxonomy): Eukaryota > Metazoa > Chordata > Actinopteri > Amiiformes > Amiidae > Amia > Amia ocellicauda. Next base: position 10,141,300 of record NC_089863.1, read on the forward strand.
CTCTGTAGTGTATTGCTCTGTAGTGTATCGATTGCTCTGTAGTGTATTGCTCTGTAGTGTATCGATTGCTCTGTAGTGTATTGATCTGTAGTGTGTCGATTGCTCTGTTGTGTATCGATTGCTCTGTAGTGTATTGCTCTGTAGTGTATCGATTGCTCTGTAGTGTATTGCTCTGTAGTGTATCGATTGCTCTGTAGTGTATTGCTCTGTAGTGTATTTCTCTGTTGTGTATCGATTGCTCTGTAGTGTATCGCTCTGTATCGATTTGCTCTGTAGTGTATCGATTTGCTCTGTAGTGTATTTCTCTGTAGTGTATCGATTTGCTCTGTAGTGTATCGATTTGCTCTGTAGTGTATTGCTCTGTAGTGTATTTCTCTGTTGTGTATCGATTGCTCTGTAGTGTATCGCTCTGTATCGATTTGCTCTGTAGTATATCGATTTGCTCTGTAGTGTATTTCTCTGTAGTGTATCGATTTGCTCTGTAGTGTATTGATTTGCTCTGTAGTGTATCGATTTGCTCTGTAGTGTATCGATTTGCTCTGTAGTGTGTCGATTTGCTCTGTAGTGTATCGATTGCTCTGTAGTGTATTGGTCTGTATCGATTGCTCTGTAGTGTATCGATTGCTCTGTAGTGTATTGCTCTGTAGTGTATCGATTTGCTCTGTAGTGTATTGGTGTGTAGTGTATTGATTTGCTCTGTAGTGTATTGCTCTGTAGTGTATCGATTTGCTCTGTAGTGTATTGGTGTGTAGTGTGTCGATTGCTCTGTAGTGTATTGGTGTGTAGTGTGTCGATTGCTCTGTAGTGTATTGGTGTGTAGTGTGTCGATTGCTCTGTAGTGTATTGGTGTGTAGTGTGTCGATTGCTCTGTAGTGTATTGGTGTGTAGTGTGTCGATTGCTCTGTAGTGTATTGGTCTCGTCTGCGGGACAATCCAGTCAGCAGCGCGTGGTTTATACTCCTCAGTCTGAGGAGAGGTACGTGTATGTGTATGCGCCAAGGTACATGTAATATACACGTTTAGAACAAGTGAAAAATCATGTAAATATGTTAGAATGTATTCCAACATTGTTATGTCGCTAACAAATCGATTGAGATGAAATAGTAATTTGTTAAGAGTTTATTTTACCGAGTGTTGCAATCTTATTCTGATTAGTTTCAATACATGCTAGCAGAGTGTCTGTAGCTTCCCACGTGTAAGCACTCGCTCACTTTACTTTTCCTCATGTCAGGTGTAGAGAAGCTCATCACCATTCATTCTGTTGTATTCACTACATTTATTTAATCTAATTCAGAATAAAAGACCAGAAACCAGCAGCCAGTGTCCAGAGTCCTGTTCATTATCCATACACCAGACTGCCCGGAGCACCCTGTTTTGAGTGGACTTTTGTGTGCTTGTTTTTGTTTGCTTTGTTTTTTTCCCTGTTCCCTTGTTTTCCTGCTGGACTGAACCTCAATAAAGCCTGGACACGGATGCAATCCAAGAGCCTCTCCCTGCTTCTTGTGTCCGGCTTTTACAATAATAAATATAGTAAAAACACTTTAACAATAACACACACAATTCACTGTAAAATAGTCACTCAACAGTTGTTTAAAATGTGATATAGACACAATGGTTTTCAACTTCAGGGTCTCCTGCAGAGCATTCCATGAATGGGGAGCATTGAAGCTGAATGAAATTTTCCCTATCTCGGAATGACCCTCTAGTACCTCTAGTACCAGCCAATCCTGTGAGTGCAATTCATAGGTGCTTATTCTCCATCTCAATTTTAATGAGAGATAATTAGGTAGTTTCTGCAGGACAGCTTTATAAACAAACAATACCCAATATCTGGCCCTTCTAGAAGATAAAGAATCCCAACCAACAGATGTGTATGAGAGACAATGGTGTGTACAAAAGCTTGCACCAGTAATAAAACATAATGCTGCTTGATAGTCAGTCTAAACTTTCTAAAACCACATGCATATAAAGTATATCATCATAGTCCAGTATGGACATAAAGGGGGCCTGCACAATTTCTCTTCTAGGTCTAGATGACAGACATGCTTGATTTCTATATAAAAAAAGATTGTTTCAGTGGCCATTTTACACTGTCTCAGGAATTATTTTATCAGCCTTGCTTTTTGAGAAAACGCACTGATACTGCAAGACCAGGATAATACAGTCTTATAACCTGCATTACCCCAGACTGTTGAGGCTGTAAATTCTTCCCTTTCTCTGTGAGATACAGCTGCTTGCCCAGCCCCTGCCTGGTATATTATATTATAATCTGGTATTCTAAAGAGATTTATACGCTGTTTACTTCAAATATAAAACCAAGCTGCTCTGGTTCTCTTCTGTAGAGTGTGTCCATGTTTGACAGAGATGTCAGTGTGTCGCTGTGCTGTAACCTCAGTCTGTGTGTGTGATGCTGCAGGCCTGCCTGGAATCCAGACTGCAGAGAGCTGAGGAGAAGCTGCAGGAGACTCAGGAGGTCCTGAAGAGGCACAAGACCAATGAGAATAACATTGTGGTGAGTTCAATTATTTTTTGGTTGTTCTTTTAAACTATGCAGGAAAAGCCCATACAAAATCATAAAGATTTCTTTGTGTAAACTGATATTTGCACCTTCACTATGTATTGACTGGGTGTTTCTCCACAATGTGTTTTTTAGTCCTGGCAGGCCAACCCCTGCTGTTCAGAGGGGGCCAGTCCAGCCCACATTCACCTAAAGAAATGATGCAATTTCTGTTAAATAATGTTATGATACTTCAATTCAGCATGAGGTAAAGAAAGCAAAGCTCGACCGGCTGGTGTCCCAACTGAAAGAGAGCCGCCAGCAGGAGACACAGCGCGCTGCCAGTCAGCTGCAGCTCAACCACAGTAGGATAGTGGAGCAGCTGAGCCACACTGAGGGCACGTCCAGACTCTGCTTCAGGAGGAAGACCCATTCCGCCTCATTCAGGTGAGACTCACCCCCCTGACACCAGCGCTCCACAGCCCTGGTCACTGGTCCCGGCAGCTGCAGTGTGACACTGAAAGGATACAATCCACCTACAGCCGTCAGCAGTGTCTGTTGGGGGCACCGTTATCAGCAAACAGAACTGCATCATTAAATGGTCTTATTGTTGTATTGTAGGTATGTCATTCTAAGGATGAGAAGTAAGTTTGTCTTTTTCAACAACATTTAATATACAGTCCTATTACAGCACTGCTTGTACTAGTCCATAGAGAGACATTTGTGAGCCACTGACACTAGATTCACAGAGATGCAAACAGAGCCCAGAGAGACAGGCAGCGCCGCCGCACACAGAGCCCAGAGAGACTGTGACTGTGTTGTGTGTGTCTTGCAGGATCCGCAGAGCCCTGGAGGCCCCTGTGTGCGACCCTGAGCCTGTCAGCCTGGACAGAAAGAAGCTGCTGGAGAACCTGGAGAACAAATACAGGGATTTCCAGACTGAGATATATCTGGGCTGATTTTGTTTGGACACACCTCCATTGTTGCCATTACAGTTGACTCACCAGTCAGAGCTGTGCTTTGTGTGTTTCTGTGTCTGTAGTCCAGCAGTGTGGGAATCCCAGTTACCCATTCTGCCCTCAGGAGCTCATAAGGACTGTTCAGTGTGTTGTGTAAAGCCAAGCTGCGCTTTAGCTGTGGGTCTTGAGTTCAGCCTGTAGAGCAGCTCTGATTTCTGAGTCTGTGTCTCTCCTAGATGGTGGCCCACTGACCCTGGATATGAACACAGCACACCCCCAGCTGAAGATCTCAGGGGACTTGCTGTCAGCTGTGTGTCTTCCAAACCCACAGCCCTACCCTGACCATCCAGACAGGTTTAATACCTTTGGTCAGGTGCTGAGCCGCCAGAGCTTCTCATCAGGGACTCACCACTGGGAGATGGAGGTGGAGGGAGTCTGGAGAGTTGGGATCAGCTACAAGAGCATCAAGAGGAAAGAGGAAGATTACTCTGTAGTGCTCGGGAATAACAGTGTGTCGTGGTGTCTTCAACAGACTGATAATAAGTAACTCGCAATCCAGTACAATAATATACAGACAGTGCTGCCGGTCACTCGGTCCCCCAGCAGGGTGGCCATGTCCCTGGATTACAGCGCCGGCTCTGTGTCCTTCTATGAGGCAGGAGACACTCTGACACACCTGCACACCTTCAGCACCACATTTACCGAGCCTGTCTATAAGGGGTTTGGAGTGTACCGCACTCAACCACTGAGCCGTATAGCTATAGTAACAATGTGTATATAATAGTTTTACCATTGTAATTAGAATAGTAATAAATGACAGTGCTGTAATTTAATTGTATTCTAATTCCATTGATGTTTGCAGCCAAGTGTAACACATTGAGATCCGTAAATCCAGATGTTGACCCTGTTGTACCGACTCTGTGCTTCAGACCCTGTCAGGTGTGAGTCTCAGTTGTTAAAGGGTCTCAGGGGGTGTGTGTCTCTGTGCTGCTCCAGGGCTGCTGTCCCAGTCAGTGTGCTAATGAAGAGGTGCTGTGTGTCCCCTGGCCCTCAGCTGTGATCTTCACACTCCCCTGAAATAACCTGTCTGCTGAAGAACCCTGCTCTGTGTGTGCTGTGTGCTGTCCACTGTCTGGAAGGGATGTGTGTGTATATATTGTAACTTAGACAGCAGGAAATAAGTCAACAGCACTCTGCTCCTTGCTTAATCAAAAGGGGTTTCTTTATTTAGGCACAGACAGTCACACCGCAGGGAGCAGTACCATGACCAGCACAGGTTAGCTCCACATAACACTGGGGCACCAACTAACTCAAACCCTGCAAAACCAACGGCAGGTCCAACCCCCCTGCCGGTAGTACACCTATCCCTGCTCGTTCACCCTACGTGACCAGACCCAATTAACCAATTACATAACATAACAGAAGCATGATAGGGACTCAATTTAGACCCTCCCACAATCACATGCACCGTGTCCTGGTACCCCTGTTGCATACAGCGTATTCCTACGCCGTTATGCAAGAGGAACTAGTCCCCAACAGGACAAAACACATACAGCTTGCCCTATAACACCGCATGTAGTACCAAATGAGGGCATACCCCCTGACACACTACAATATATTAATGGTGTATGTGAGTCAATGTGAATGTGTGTTTGGTTGCTGTAGTCAAGTGATCCTGCTTGTTTGATAGACAAATGTTGTACACCTTTTTTGGTCAGTTTGTACTTTGTCTAAGGATTTGTATGAGGTACCGTTAGAGACATAATTCACCCTGTGGTACATACACTACATACTGAGACGCATACATTATATACTGAGATGCATACACTATATACTGAGATGCATACACTGTATACTGAGATACATACACTACATACTGAGACGCGTAAACTATATACTGAGACGCATACATTATATACTGAGATACATACACTACATACTGAGACGCATAAACTACACACTGAGATGCATACACTATATACTGAGACGGATACACTACATACTGAGATGCATACACTATATACTGAGACGGATACACTACATACTGAGACGCATACACTATATACTGAGATGCATACACTATATACTGAGACGGATACACTACATACTGAGACGCATACACTATATACTGAGACGCACACACTATATAACGTCATTATATAGTGTATTATATAGTCATTATATAGTGTATCTCAGTATAGTGGGGTGAATTAGTTTCCACTCATCACAGGAGAGATATGTGAGCCTGTTATCTTTCTAGCTGGTCTGGTCTGCATAAGAGTCCCTGTACTTTGTAACTTTTCTAAGACTGTTCTTGAGATTGCCTCTCAATCCTCTTCAGGGCAGCTGCTTATAATAACAACGTTTTGGTTGGAAATATATCTCTCTTTCTGAATTTCTTAGACTCTTCAACATAAAAAAAATGGATATAAACTCTTAAAAACTATTTGTCACGTAATGATGGAAAGTGTCCATAAACTAACAATGAAAGAAGGAATAACCATGAAATAATGGGTTCTCTATCTAAATCTGGGCACAGAAATGATAAACGTTAATCATTGTTGTAAAAATATAAATCAAACCGTCAAATATGTTGGTCTAGTCTATCTCTAAATGCTGGTAATCAGTGTTTCTTTTTAGCAGCATGGCCACACAACAACTAAGCATCCATTTATGCTCCTTTGAGTTGCAACAGGAGGTAAGTGAGGTTTGACTCAACTTTCACTGCCACTATATTACCACTAATTTATAAGATAACTGGAAGTCGCAGTTTTTCAAATTGTGATTAAAATCTAATTTGGTCACCAGCAGCAGCCTTGGTCATAATGAAAAGTTATATTTCTATTGCAGATACACCTGCTGGACTCCAAAGGCAGTTATATATTACTATATGCAATGCATTTGACTAAAAATTCTACAAACAAAATTTCTCTTACAGTTCATAAAGATTGTAAAATTGATGAATGACTAATGTCTCGATAGGGACTTAACAAACTTCCACGTAGGAGGAGGGATTGTATGCACACATTTAGAATTTTTTTTAATGTATTTTTTGTTTTTAAATCTTATCCCTTTTTAGTTGTAATATATGTTTTGATTACTAGCTAGAGGACACATCTAACACGTTGAGAGGGACCACCCCTCAATTAATGTTTTGGACCCAATAATAATGGTACTTCCAATCTGATATTGAGACTTCATTTGAATTCCCTCAGCAAAGTAGGGCGTAAGTATACAATTAATTTTGGCATACTAACGTTTGCTTTAATGATAATATTTTCTATAATGTTGAATGGGAACATGTGATTAAAAACTAGTAACGCATTGAATGGAGGCTGCAATGTTGCTTTATGCAAGAAGTAAGGAAAAGAGAATGTTCCTGACATGCTCTTAGGTAGTGCATTTTTTTGTTATATTATTATTTGTAATAATAATCATATAACAATTCATAGCATAATTAATAACATGTTAATAGACAGTTTATAATGGACACTTAAAATAAAGTGTTACCGAATATTATTAACCGAATATTATTATTACTTATTACTTATTATTACTTATTACTTATTGAACCTGTAACTATTATGTTTGATTTGTTACAGTATTATTAAACTTTGTATTGCTCTTATATTTTGTACGTTGCCCTGAATAAGGACATCTGCTAAGAAATTAATAATAATAATAATAATAATAATAATAATAATTATTATTATTATTATTATTATTATTATTATTATTATTATTATTATTATAATAATAATAATTGATATGTTTATTTAAAATTATTAACATTGATTAGATATGAGACCCTAATGATGTTTTGCTGATAGCTTATAACTTACAGCTTTTCACACCTCTTGTTTTAACTAAATGTGGCATAGTACCTATGGACATTCCAGTCCACCCCCCTATGATTTATTTTTGGTTATTACAGAACAATTTTGAATTACTGAAGGAATTAATGTTTTCATCTTTAGGGGCCAAAGCAATTATATTATAGTACATTGAACGGTTAATACCACCTCTGCACTTTAGGAGTAGGGTTGTGGAAAGGGGAAACAGCATTACTCAAGGGAAATCCCCATATGACCATGGAAACAACGCAAATGGCTCCTGTATTACTGCCAGTGTAAAACAGACTATTATTTTGCTTTTTCAGGTAAGATCTGTTAATATAATAACACGAGAAGCAACGTAATCTTACAGTGTGTTAAATAATAACAAATGGTATTACTTTATTTTGTTTTTGATGTGGTATAAAGAGTTTAAGTTATGTTAATAATATAACGGTTAGCAATGAGGTCTGCTCAGTAATATTATTTTGTTATGTTATTCCAATGGGAAATGTACCGAGTTACTTTAGACTGTGAGAACACCTTGTTTTCTTACATAGTACTGCCGATGTATGTGTAGAAATTAAAATGTGACAATATCCAGGACCGGTTCTAGACATTTGGAAGCCCTAGGCAAAATATATGTTGGAGGCCCCCGTCTTGATTCGTGGACTAGCGCAGTGGTTCTCAAACTTTCTGGGTGGTGCCCCCCCAAAAACATTCGGGTCACAGCTCAACTATTTGTTAAAAATGGCCACTATCGACAAGTGAATCTAACATTTGATAGTTGATAATAATAATAATAATAATAATAATAATAATAATAATAATAATAATAATAATAATAATAATAATGATTTTATTTTAAAGCCTGTATGGTTGATTGGCTCTCTGTGTAGCTGTAATGAAGATTGACAGGAGGGTGGGATTTGTTAGTTCTTGTCTGTGATTGGCTGACAATGACAGATCTACGCGACTCCGCCAATGGGATCGGTGCAATTCTGCAGATCTGCCCAGATCTGTGGCGCTACAAGAACACGACCAATGGTTTCCTCTCAGAGAATTTCTGTGTGGAAATACTTTGACGAAGTAAATTAAAACACTGTGAAGTGTATAATATGTGCAGTGCAATTCATATACCACACATCTACAGCTGGTATGTTAACCCACCTAAAAGCCAAACACCCTTCTGCGAAACTAGCAATGACAGAAAAGGAAAGAGGAGCAACAAACAAACTAATATTATTAAAACACACACAGCCAGCTATTGCTATATATTTTGTTTTCACTGGAACTTGAACGCACAGGTATGTTTCCGAATTTATGTAATAAAGTTGTTGTGTTAGATGAGTATTTTAAAATAAAGTTCAGAACTTCTTGCAATTGCAAAAATTGTCACATGGCATTATTTCGCATTGAATGTATTTTTTGTTAATGTGTTTCCAAAATATTGCAGCAGAGAGTTGTGGCGAGCTTGTTTCCACTTGATGTGCTGTAATGCGGCACAGTTCTTGTCATGCTGCTTCACTGCTGTGCTACGTTTCCAGCCTTACTCTGTGTCATCATTGCTTTAACCGCCTTGTATTATACTGTTATTTTGTTTTATTGTTATTCAATTTCTTAGCAGACACCCATATACAGGGTGACTTACAATTGATACAATATATCACCTTCGTTTTTTTACATTTTACCCATTTATACAGCTGGGCATTTACTGGAGCAATCTATGTAAAGTAACTTGCTAAAGGGTACAACAGCAGTGTCCCCCATCTGGGATTGAACCCACGACCCTCCGCTCCAGACCCTACTGTCCTCATGAAATTTGGTAAATGAGCAAAGTTTTGTAGAGAAAATGCACTGTACTGGCCAGTGAGGTATATCTCCTCACAAATAAAACAATTATAAGCAACGAGTTCACACACTTTCAGTCACCTGCAGTTGACGAATCTTCTGGCATTTCCAATAACATAAAGTGTAAGTACACTCAATGATTACATTTATATATCTAAAAAGCACAAAACAAAAGTAGACAGCGAAAACAGAATTGATCAGGTGAACAGGTCATTTTTGCATTGTTTTAGACTCCTAGGTCTTTCTCATGCTTCATCTAGTTCTATTCCTCCCATAGTGTAATTATACTGCATATTTTTGTTACCTGCATGTATTACCTTGCACTTGTCTACACTGAATTTCATCTGCCAAGTGTCGGCCCACAACTGAATATTATCCCTCTGAATAGCCTGTGCTGCCGAGATTGTTTCTGCTGAGCCACCTATTTTAGTATCATCTGCAAATTTGACAAGTTTGCTAACTATCCCAGAGTCCAGATCATTAATATAGATTAGAAAAAGCAAAGGCCCTAGTACTGATCCCTGTGGAACTCCACTAACAACCTCACTCCAGTTAGAAGTGACTCCTCTAATCGACACCCTCTGTTTCCTAGACATCAACCTGTTAATAATCCATCTACTTACATTACCCTGAATGCCTACAGCTTCCAATCTGAGGATCAGTCTTTGGTGTGGAACCTTATCAAAAGCTTTTTGGAAATATAAGTATATCATATCATATGCTTTCACGTGATCTACAGCTGCAGTTGCGTGTTCGAAAAAATCTAATAAATTAGTAAGACATGATCTGCCTCGTCTAAACCCATGACTATCTCCAAGAATATGGTTTTCATTAAGATGCTCCTCTATTTTCTGTCTAATCATTTGTTACAACATTTTACAGGTGATGCAGGTGAGACAACCATCTACCAAGCACAGTGGATAAGACAGAAAGGATCTAAGTCTTTAATGGAGATCACCCAAGAGTATTATATATATATATATATATATATATATATATATATATATATATATATATATACACTCACCTAAAGGTCAGAAACAATGCTCAGGTAGGCCGTGGCATTTAAACGATGCCCAATTGGCACTAAGGGGCCTAAAGTGTGCCAAGAAAACATCCCCCACACCATTACACCACCACCACCAGCCTGCACAGTGGTAACAAGGCATGATGGATCCATGTTCTCATTCTGTTTACGCCAAATTCTGACTCTACCATCTGAATGTCTCAACAGAAATCGAGACTCATCAGACCAGGCAACATTTTTCCAGTCTTCAACTGTCCAATTTTGGTGAGCTTGTGCAAATTGTAGCCTCTTTTTCCTATTTGTAGTGGAGATGAGTGGTACCCGGTGGGGTCTTCTGCTGTTGTAGCCCATCCGCCTCAAGGTTGTACGTGTTGTGGCTTCACAAATGCTTTGCTGCATACCTCGGTTGTAACGAGTGGTTATTTCAGTCAAAGTTGCTCTTCTATCAGCTTGAATCAGTCGGCCCATTCTCCTCTGACCTTTAGCATCAACAAGGCATTTTCGCCCACAGGACTGCCGCATACTGGATGTTTTTCCCTTTTCACACCATTCTTTGTAAACCCTAGAAATGGTTGTGCGTGAAAATCCCAGTAACTGAGCAGATTGTGAAATACTCAGACCGGCCCGTCTGGCACCAACTACCATGCCACGCTCAAAATTGCTTAAATCACCTTTCTTTCCCATTCACACATTCAGTTTGGAGTTCAGGAGATTGTCTTGACCAGGACCACACCCCTAAATGCATTGAAGCAACTGCCATGTGATTGGTTGGTTAGATAATTGCATTAATGAGAAATTGAACAGGTGTTCCTAATAATCCTTTAGGTGAGTGTATATAATAAAGCATTGTTAAACCGATCCTCGACCGCTGTCTGGACTTCAGGGGTCAGGGGTCTTCTTTGGGATGATGAGGAAACGGCGATCACCTTGGGAATCTGTACTGTACTGTTGTCTATACCAGGGGTAGTCAATAGGCGGCCCGCGGGCCAAATCTGGACCACCAGATGCTTTTGAATGGACCGCGAGAATAATTTTAATTAATTTATTATCATGATTTTTTTGTAATATATATTTTTTAATGTAATGTTAAGGAGGTTTGTTGCACTCAGAACTTGTTATTGTGTGGAACCTAGTAGCAGCCCTTCCTGGTTACTAGCAGATAAGATGTGATGTGGGATGTCCTATATAGAGCTTGTGTTCACGTTAGTTAGATAATTTTGTGCGCAGATTCCCGGTTCGGGCGTCTCTAAACATGTCTGGACTGGGGCAAGAGCGGCACTCAAAAACACAGGTATTTGGTTTGTGTTCCTGATTTCTATAAATAAACAGCTAAACTGCGGATTGTTTGACATGTGGACATATTTCAACCTCGGGTTCAAAATATAAAAGTGCATACACACGACCCGGGAGGGGGGCCATGGTACCATTCACCTAGATACTCCTACATCAGCGGTGGAAACCGCTTATTTCTTGCAGGTGCACATCCAGAAAATGTTGCATCCTCACCCGTTACAATTACAGAGCTCCACCGACATAGATCTGTGACTGACAAGCACCAGAAACCACATCTAGTTTGCATGTATAATCTCAGTTGATGTGAGATTGTTCGCTGGTGATATGTGGTTGTGAAGCAAAGATATGTTTGAGTCCAAATCTGCCTGATTTCATGGATTTCATGGAGATGTTTTTCCACTTTGAAATGACTCAGAATCACGCATTTCAGGTCTCCAATTGTCCAAAACTTACAATGATAAAGGGAAGTGGTAAAGACTTTAATCTAATAAGACACTAAATGCTTGAAAGTTTCAATTTTGTTTCTGTATGCCTACAATAATCTTTAACAAATTACAACAATAAAAAGTGTTCTGAAAGCGATTTAATACTTATATTTGCAATGGGTATATTACTAATTCACAGAATTTTGTGTGTGTGTTGGAAAGGGGCATTTGGAGGTGTGATTTCCCCCCCCTTACCAGAGATGACATCAAAACAGAAAGTTTTAACAATGTGTGCGGGTATTGTTTTCTTTTCCTTGATAGTTTGTGCCATATGCATTTATCGTATATCAAATGAAAGAACAAGTTGAGGCCTTAAGGGCTAATCGTCTGACAGATTACAAACACAAACTCGTGCAGATGCAGGTCAGTCCTGTACACTGTGATAAATGGCCGATTGCGCCAGCCTGTAGCTCAGGCCAGGAAGACCCGACATACGAGTCAGACACCGTTTGAAAGTTCCTGGTCTCTAGTTTCTATATTTCATTATTTATATTTTGATAAACGTATCTGATACATGCATTTATAATGATCTGAAAATAATGAGTGTAAAGGGTTAAGTTACACATCAATGGATGCTAATTAGTATGCATTTGTGATATCAGGAATTTTTCTGATATCAAATACCAGATCATTCTTCATATCAGAAATTGTATTCCTGATATCAGCAATTATGGATTAAATGTCACAACGGTTTGGCATAAGAATAAAACTAAAATTATTCTTAACAGATTACAATACATAGAGGTACAATCAGACAATCACCACCAGGGGGCGACCAACACACGCTTCAGCCTAACCCAAGTAATACATTACAAGTGCGATTACATTAATGAATCCCCAGAACAGTGTATGAATTTATATATACATGCATGAACTATAAAATAAAAAATGCACACATACGTTCCAAAAACAACCAATGAGAGTGAAAAAGAAAATCATGAGAATATATAAAACCCCTAACCCAATAACTTGTCCACTGTAACTAGAGCTGGCTCCGTTCTATCCTCCCTCCCTCCCCATTGCATACATCCACAATAACAGCAACAAAAACTAAATTACATAAATTAAAAGAAACCGGCAGCTGCCTCTCCTTCTCACAGTAATGAAAACAGCTCAGGCGTAAGGAAAGGTAGAGACTTGCTACCCGCCCTAGGAAGCTCATTTATATATATCCCATACCCGTGGAAACACTTCACCTCACCGGTTAGATTCGGATTGACACTTGAAAGAAAAAGAAAGGATTGGCAAGGTGTGGCTGCAGAGGGAATGAGTGATGATTATCAGTGGAGAGTAAAGAGACAATCAATTGGATGGGAGTGTTGTTAGCTAGGAAAGCCAGAGCAGAATCAGCAGAGAAGGGAGGATTTCCCATATGAATATCCAGCATGTCACATTTTACCATAATAAAGAGGTCTGAGGCAAGCACACCCAGGAGAGTGTTATTGGGAAACTCTCCTACCAGAGGTCACAGGGTCATTATTTCAAGCACTTCATTGATTACAGCATTCAATCACATATCACAGTTGAAAGTTGAGTATTGATTTTCTATTGTAATGCAATATTCAGGAAGATAAATCCTAATACAGTTTCATTCTGTCTGGGAGAGTTAGTTATCTTACTGAGCACATCAGTGAAGAAAGACAATTATTACTCCTCAATTTCTTAGCAGACTTTGCTAAACATGTATCTAAGTCATATTTACTGATATGTATAATACTGTGCATACCTATATCAGATCATTATTCTATTTAGTTATTAAAATGCATGTTAGCTAAATATTTTATATTTAAATGTTTGTTTAGACTTAGATTTAGCATCTACATTTAGGTTTAAGATAAACGTTTATTTAGTCAGAGATTTAAGATTTAACTTAAATATTTATTTTCAAAACCCAGATTTGGGATTTAGTTAAATATTTGCTGTTTGAATAAAAATTTATTTTTCAAAATGGAGATTTTAGCATTTATTTCACTATTTATTTTTAAAATGGAATATTTATAAATGTGGAACCAAAGGCTTAAGTATTTCTTAAATCACAAATAAAAAAAATAAAAAAATAGATTTATGCCAAATCTGTGAAAGAAGATGCAAATAAAGTGTGCATTGTTTTACATTTGGTGCCAAATAGGCATTTGATTGTATATCAGGGTAAAGAGCGTGTCTGAATAGAGAGACCGAGACAGCGACAGAGACAGAGACAGGTACAGAGCTATAGATATGCTAAAAGCTCTGTAGTGTCCAGGAGGGTTGGTCAGGGCTAAAATGACACATCCTGACACTGACCAAATCTACACGGTAAGTGGCGCAATTTGTTCTTCAGTGTCTGTCTCCTGCCAAGAGCTCCCTGGAAAGCAAACTGCGTGTGTTGAGTGGAAAGCTGGCAGCGAGTGAGCAGACCCTGCAGAAGCAGCAGGAGGCGGAGAAAGCAATAACATTGAGCAAAACAAATGATCTTCTGGGTTTGAAAATAAATCAATATAACAATAACAATGAAAGCAGCCAGTCTGGGTGGGGAGAGAGAGGCCTATTAAAGTGTGTGTGTGTTTATACTCCATGTGTGCATGTGCTTTGTGTAAACTCTGTGTGTGCAGAAATTAATCACTGAATAATGAATACACATGCTTGAGGGAGAGAAAGGGTGTGTTCTTGGAAGGCTATAGGGTTGTGGACTCATCTTGACAGCAGAGCTGAAAACTCAGAAGATCCTTTTCTGTTTCTTGTTTCTCTTGTGGCTATTTTCCACATTCGCCGGTCAAAGGAGAAGTTCAGCCCACATTCCTGTGGTCTGCTAACACTGCAAGGACTAAAATACAGTGAATGTCTCGCTGAACCCTGCGACACTGCAGCCCTGCTCAGGGGTTCAACACTGCACACATACCAATTAAAGACTTACTAATAAAAGGCTCAGGGGTAATGTGTGTGTTTCAGCAGCCTATGAAGTGTGAATTAATCAATCATCTGTATATTCAGTGTGGGCAGGACAGAGAGAAGGAGAGAAATATTAATTAATGTTCCATGCATCATGGAATCAAACATCATAATGTATGTGCTAGAAACCTTAACGTTTTTGTTGTGGCAGAAAAAAAAAATCTTCTAGGATTGGGATGTGACCAAATTATAATGTCTGAACAAATAGCAATAACATACCAATCTGGTGCAAAAAAAGAGTAAAAATATAGTGTAATATAGAAAGTTAGTGTATTGTTTTGTTAGGTTATGTTTTGGTTTTTGTACAGTAGCTCAGTAGCTTGCTTGCATACTGGCTAAAGTAACTGTTTTAATGACGATGACATTAAATGTGTAGCTAAAACAGATGGCTGACTGTATGTTTTTTTTTTTCTGGTTACTTTAACCTTACTAGCCACAAAAGAGCATTGTATTGAAAAATGATGGCTGTATATTTGCAAGTTTTACTTATATATATATATATATATATACACTGATCAGCCATAACATTATGACCATCTTCCTAATATGGTGTAGGTCCCCCTTTTGCCACCAAAACAGCCCTGACCCGTCGAGACATGGACTCCACTAGACCTCTGAAGGTGTGCTGTGGTATCTGGCACCAAGACGTTAGCAGCAGATCCTTTAAGTCCTGCAAGTTGTGAGGTGGGGCCTCCATGGATCGGACTTGTTTGTCCAGCACATCCCACAGATGCTCGATTGGATTGAGATCTGGGGAATTTGGAGGCCAAGTCAACACCCTGAACACGTGCCCATTGTAGGTGCTTTCGGCAGTGGACAGGGGTCAGCATGGGCACCCTGACTGGTCTGCGGCTACGCAGCCCCATACGCAACAAACTGCGATGCACTGTGTGTTCTGACACCTTTCTATCAGAACCAGCATTCACTTTTTCAGCAATTTGAGCTACAGTAGCTGATCTGTTGGATCGGACCACACGGGCCAGCCTTCGCTCCCCACGTGCATCAATGAGCCTTGGCCACCCTTGACCCTGTCGCCGGTTCACCGCTTTTCCTTCCTTGGACCACTTTTGATAGGTACTGACCACTGCAGACCGGGAACACCCCACAAGAGCTGCAGTTTTGGAGATGCTCTGACCCAGTTGTCTAGCCATCACAATTTGGCCTGATTATCAGTGTTATTCACTTCACCTGTCAGTGGTCATGATGTTATGGTTGATAGGTGTATATATAACATATTATATTATAAAATAACTCCCATAAAAAATAACAAAAAGATGATGCTTAATTTTCTACTGTTTCAAAGCAACAGTAAAGTCGGACATGTTTTTGTACAGTGTCCATGGGTATCCTGAAAGGCGCTTCTAAATAAAATATATTATTCTTATTATTATTTGTATTCTTATTCTCAAGAAACCAACACTTGACCCCACCTCTCCTCAGAACTACCGCCCTGTCTCTCTACTCCCCTTCCTCTCAAAGACTCTCGAGCGGGCGGTCCACCATCAGCTCTCTGACTTTCTGTCCCAACACTCACTCCTTGATCCTTGACCTCTGGGACTGCTCTCACCTGGTTCTCCTCCTACATCAGTGACCGGTCCTACCAAGTGACATAGCGAGGCTCCTCATCCACCCCTCAACCTCAACTCACAGGCGATCCCCAAGGCTCCGTCCTGGCTCCTGTTCTCTCTCTACACTCGGTCCCTGGGCCCCCTCATCAAATCCCATGGTTTCTCCTACGCTGATGATGCTATTTCCGCCCGGATGCACTCGCATCACCTCAAGCTCAACCTCTCCAAATCGGATCTCCTGTTTTTCTCTCACTCTTCCTCACCTTCTGCTGACCTCCCCATCTCGATCCCCTTGGAATCCACCACACTCTCTCCTACTTCTTCCACTAAAAATCTAGGAGTCACCCTCGATCCTGCGCTCTCCTACACCCAGCACATCACCACATTGACACGCACCTGCAGATTCTTCCTGAGCAACATACGCCGGATCCGTCCCTTCCTCACCGACTACTCGACTCAGCTACTCGTCCAGTCACTGGTCCTCTCCTGCCTGGACTACTGCAACTCCCTCCTGGCCAGCCTGCCTGCAACTACTACCCGCACTACAGTTTGAGAACCCCTGGTCTAGATAGACTTATTTAAACCTGCAAAGCGTGTAATAGATATTAGTCAGGACATCTTTTGACTGACAGACTTCAGACACATGATGGGGTTCTGATGACTATGACTGAGCCTGAGGCAAAAACTTGTAAACCACTGAACGTATGACATTTTTATGTAAAATCTTAAATTACCAAATAAAGGTGGATGTCAAAAGCCAACAGTGCTTGCTCAATGAGGATGTGGTGTTATAACTTCCTCAGTTCCAGTTCGTTGGTTGTCATACCCCATCTGTGACGAGGTATGATGAGTTGTGTGCTCCGACATGCCTCTTGTGGCACCACTGTTGTACTCAGCTGTTATTTTACTGTAGCCCATCTGTTACAAGTCTTGTCGGCCTCTTTCATCAACCAAGCTGTTTCCGAGCACAGGATTGTCTGGACGTATTCTCAGTACACCCGTGACACTGACATACATGAAACCCCCAGCAAGGTTGTTGTTTCTGACACACACATACCGGCATGTCTGGTGCCAACTACCATCCCTACCATCAGACCATTTTCCTGCAGGACACAATACCTGCATGAATCCTGTAGGATGCCTGCATGCTGGCTGGCTCTGACACAAATGAATCACTGGCAGGGACTCACTGAGAAAAAACAACTTTTAAAGGATCATGCCTGCGGGAGGGTACACTTTGGGCAGGAGGAAGGAAGGCAGGGGCTGTTGTAAAGAATAATAAAATAATAAAATGTTAAACTTAGAAAAAGCATATGTTTGTCCATTCTCAGTTTACAGGCTACAGTATAATTTGTTATATTGTCATTCATGGTGGCAGCGGGAGTTCTCACTCGAGAGTGGCCGGGTGGGGGCGTAGTCTATATGGTCTACACCAGTGGCTCTCACACCTGTTCTGGAGTATCACTTACCCTGCTGGATTTTGTTCCAACCGAGCTCTCAATTACTTAATTACTAATAATTTCGTAAGTCAGAGTCTTTTAATAATTTTTAACAGCAGGGGTTAAAGTATAACATTGTATAAGGAACCTCAAGAACCCAACTTTTTATCAGTTACACAATTTAAAGAGTCACGTAATCAAATTACTTCAATTAAGTGTTATTATTACTTGAATTCTTATGACACCCTCATCCAGGGTGTTACAATATATCGAAATGATCTTTTACTTATTTATACCCATAGGCATTAACTAGAGCAATCAAAGTAAATTACCTTGATCAAGGGTACCACAGCAGTTGGTACACAGTTAGCGCTTTTCCACCGACATGGAGCACTAAGTGTCCTCCACCTGGGATCACACCTGTCGGCCTATGCTTCAGAGTCCAGAGCCCTGACCACTAATCCACATTACTGCCTGCATTCATTTAGTAATTGAGAGCTCAGTTGGAACAAAAACCAGAAGGGTAGTTGGTCCTCTAGGACAGGTTTGAGAACCCCTGGTCTAGGCCGCGTGTGTCTATGTTTCACCCCCGTGGCGGTCCCTTACCCAACGCACATTTGTCTATCCCTGAAAGGCTGGCGTGCTGACGTCAGGTGTAGGAACACTTTGTGTATAGTAGGAAAAGTATTCCCCCTCAGTTTCTATTATTTTTTTAATTTTTTTAAAGGGCATATTAAATGTTCTATTATAAAAACACACAAAAACAACAGTATGAAAAATAGTATGAAGACACACCATTGCGAGAAGTTGAACTGCAGAAGGACAAATGCTAATTGAGCTGATTGTATAACTAGCAACTGCCATTCCCCTCAGCATCAGTCAGTACAGGACAGTGTAGTACCATTACATTACATTACATTACATTACCATTACAATTATAATACAGTACCATTGAATTACAATACAATACAGTACAGTACAAAATGGTACAATTCCACCATAATACAGTCTAGTATGATACAGTACAGCACAGTATAATGCAGTACAGTAAAATACCAATACAATACTATACAGTACAATACTGAGAGATGCTGTCAGAGGTGACATGCTGTCCAGACTCAGCTTCCCGGCTGTGTGGGGTTCAGTTTCAACACTAACCCAAAACACTTGCACAATACATGCATACGCACACGCACACGCACACGCACACGCACACTCAGAGCACTTCATCCGTGGTTATCAGGGTCTTGACTTCTGCCGTCCCGTTCTTGCTACACCTTCCCCCAGCCCCTTCTCCGTCCTGCAGCCTCACACTGGCCTGCCCCACTGCCTGCCCTGGCCCTCCCGCCCAGCCCCTGTCCTTGCTGCGGGTGGAGCCCAGTGCGGGGAGGTTGACAGAGAACTTGCGCAGGGCGGACATCTCGGCGCTAGAGGAGCGCAGGGAGGAGCCACGGGTGGAGCCGGTGGTCTCGGAGCAGGTGGCGTCGAACAGGCGCGCCATGAAACTCAGGCCGGCCCGGCGGATGTGGGAGCTGCCGGCGAAGACATACAGCACCGGGTTCACGCTGCTGCTCAGGAAGGCGAAGGCCGTCACGTTGGGCCGGGCAGTCTTTGCCGCGTTCAGCGCCTGCTGCGCTGCCGCCGTGCTCCCCAGCAGCCCTGACACCTGGTGGAGGGCAGGATGAAGGGGGAGCAGAACGACAGAGGCATAGAGGTATGTTAGAGGTGGGGGAGGACAGAAGGGTGGGTGATATAGAGGGTGGGGGCAGAAAGATGGTGAGATGGATTGACAAAGGGACACACACACGACAGTGAGATAAAATCTTTAGAATTGTCTCAAAAACTATTTAAATATATGTTTTAATTGTTCATTTTATAGATTTTTCTTATTCTATAACCTATTTGGTACCAGGTGTTATCTGGACTAGAGGGCTCAGTTTTGACTAGACAGTGTGCACTATAGTATAGTGTAGTATAGTATAGTATAGTATAGGGTGGGGGGCGGATGGTACCTGCAGCAGGTTGACCAGGTGGTAGGGTGCCCAGAAGACGGCGAAGGCGGCAATGATGAGCAGGATGAGGCGGCTGCCCCGGCCGCGGCCCTGAAACATGGCGCTGCGCAGACGCCACACCACGCCAGCGTAGCACAGCACGATCACCGCGAACGGCAGCATGAAGCCCAGCAGCGTCTCCCACAGGTACTGGAACACCTGGTGCCGCGGATCTCTCCAGTGATATGGCATGCAGATATACACAGGTACCTTCTCCAGCTTGATGTTACTAAAGCAGAGGGGGAGAGAGGTTGCTTTTGGAGAGAGGGAGAGGGGGGCTGACTGACTGACTGACACACTCACTGACTAATACACTGACTGACACACTGACTGACTGACAAACTGCCTGACTGACTGACACACTGCCTGACTGACACACTGACTGACAAACTGCCTGATGCCTCCCTCCTGTGCCTCTCCCCTTCCCCAGCCCCAGCTTGGCTTCTCACCTGCGGTAGAAGGGCATGGGCAGGGCAAGCAGGAAGGCCAATGTCCACAGCCCCAGCAGGATGCACAGCAGGGCACGGCGGGTGCGCAGGCGCTGGGACACGAAGGGCCGCGCCACGGCCAGCCAGCGGTCAGCGCTCATCAGGCAGATGAGGTAGATGGAGGCGTACATGTTGACACAGCACAGGTAGTGCACCAGCTTGCACACTGCTGACCCGAACTCCCAGCCCCGCCCCCCCGCCAGGAAGCGCAGGAAGAGCGGGGCGGTGAGGAGCACCAGGGCATCCGCCACAGCCAGGTTGAGCACAAGCAGGCAGGTGACCGAGCGGCGGGTCACCCGGAACAGGATGGTCCACACCACGAACAGGTTCCCGGGGAAACCCAGCAGGAAGGCCAGGAGGAGGATGGCGATGCCCACTTGGCTCGAGATGCTGAGGCCGGTGGCGGGCAAGGAGGAGGAGTTGGAGGTGGAGTTGGATAGGAAGACGAGCTTGGGGAGAAGGGAGGGGCTGGAGTGGTTGACGCCCAGCAGAGGGTCCATTTTTAGGTTTAGTTTAGTTTAATAAGGAGAATGGGGGTGTGGTGAAAACACCCAGGGGAGGGGAGGTGTGAGGTGAGGGGGGGACTTATATACAGAAGTGGGGTATGGGGCCGAGTCTGTGGGAGAGAAGGAGAGAGATGTCCATTGAAGTCAAGGTCATGCAACTGTCAGCCTCAGCCACAAAACCAACTAGAACTATTACAATTCAGTCTGTGGACAAAATCCACCCTTGTGTGGTCCATTGCTGACCTCTGTATGTTGTGTTTTCTCAGAAAGGGTGTGAAAGAGGAATTAAACTGCAGTAAAATGAGTTTACCACAGGGTGGCAGTATTCCTGTGAAGAACAATCTCACACTCGTTTGAAGACTACATTACTGTACACTATACTACACAACACTACACTACACTGCACTGTTCCGCAGGGCCTGTCCTCAGAGAGCACAGCTGTGGGGCAGTGTAGTGACCCTGGCAGAGTGCTATATGAGGGATTGTCGGGGGACTGAGGGGCTGGGCTGACAGCAGTGTGTTGGCAGCACCTGCTGTTCTCTCTTACTGTCGAGGGATCAGAAAAGAGAATCATTGTGCTCCCCTCCTTCCTGCATAAACCCCAACCAAAACCAATACCAGCCCCAGCCACACATCTGACAGGATGCCACACCGGAAACATACGACACAGCTTCCTCTATTGTTTTCCTCTTGGTATTTTAAGAACAAAAAAATCACCCTTTCTTTTTTTCCCCTAACCACATATATAACGAAAACAAGAAATCAAATCATAATTTTAAGGTAGATCAAAGAGGGATATGTGAAACGAGACATACTTTTTAAGAGTCTTTCTGTTCCCCAAAAGAAGGGAAATATTATAATTCAGTGTCAACTCTCTCTGTCTTCCACTGTCTGGAATCATTATTGCAGAAGTGCCAAAATGTATTTTATTTGGGGGGGGAGTGTGTTGGGGGGGGCGGGGTTGTGGGGCATTGAGGAATATTTGGATGATAGATTCAGCTTGCAATAGTTGTATGGGTGTTTGTCATTTTGCAAATCTCAGGCAGGTGAATTTTTTTATTTGATTTGGTCTATTTATTTATTTATTTTGCAGCTACACTTGGTTAATTCATGCCTCACGGTATCTGTGTTAGGGTGCAATGTGCGCCATGTTTCTCTCTCTAACTGTTTTGTTTTGCGTTCTTGGTGATTTCTTCTGATATTTCTGATGCTATTTTTTTTTCACCTCTTGTTTTTCTTGTTTTAATCTTTTTATCCGGACACTGTTGGCCTCGCCTCTGTTGTTAATGTTTTCACAACTCATACTGAAAACAGCACATCCTCTAGCTCTTCCTCTTCCTACCCCATTGCGACACAGACACCAAGACACTCTGACACACAGGCACGCAGGCACACACACACATACACATACACACACGAGCACACACTTGCAGGCACACACAGACACGGAGACGCTCAATCACATTCACACACAGACACACACATCCTTAGAAAGACACATGCACAATTTGTCATTACCAGACACAAATTTAAAAAAGTACACATACTCAAGCATATACACAAACACATCTGTGGTGTGTATCTGTGTTTGTGTCAGTCAACACAGCGAGTATGCACACATAGACACATGGAGACATATGGAGACACACAGAGACACGCAGAGACACATCGACACATGAGACAACCTGTCACAGGACACAGGAAGGAGACCACACTGTGTGTAATCTCTCCATTGGGACAGACTAGGCAACAGGCAAGTGGGGAGGGGCAGTGTAGGAAGTGCAATTGTCGTCACTTCACTGCAACCCAGAGAGAAGGACACTCTGTAAAAACATAGTGACATTGCGTGATCGTTAACTGGCAAACGCTGGCACTAAGTGACGCACACTGACCCACACTGGCACACACTGACTCATGCCAATGTACACAGGCACAGACTGGCTGATATTGACACACATTGAAGCATACTAGCACAAACTGACCCCCCATGATGCACACTGGCACACACTGACTCATTCCAATGTACACTGGCACAGATGGGCACACATTAATGCACATTTAAGCATACTTGGCGAACACTGATGCACACTTGCACACACTAACCCAAATTAACACACTGACACACTGACATTAACCAGCACACTGATCCAAACTTACACACTGGCACACACTGACTCATGCCAATGTACACTGGCAGAGATGGGCACACATTAACACACACTGAAGCATACTGGCAAACACATTGACCCACACTGACACTTACTAACACACTGACACACACTGACACACACTAATATACTGGCCCACACTGACACACTGACACACACTGACACACACTAATATACTGGCCCACACTGACACACACTGACACACACTAATATACTGGCCCACACTGACACACACTAATATACTGGCCCACACTAACACACTGACACACACTGACACACACTAATATACTGGCCCACACTGACACACACTGACACACACTAATATACTGACCCACACTGACACGCTGACACACACTGACACACACTAATATACTGGCCCACACTGACACGATGACACACACTGACACACACTAATATACTGGCCCACACTGACACACTGACACACACTGACACACACTAATATACTGACCCACACTGACACACTGACACACACTGACACACACTAATATACTGAATCACACTGACACACTGACACACACTAATATACTGACCCACACTGACACACTGACACACATTGACACACACTAATATACTGAATCACACTGACACACTGACACACACTAATATACTGACCCACACTGACACACTGACACACACTGACACACACTAATATACTGAATCACACTGACACACTGACACACACTAATATACTGACCCACACTGACACACTGACACACATTGACACACACTAATATACTGAATCACACTGACACACTGACACACACTAATATACTGACCCACACTGACACACTGACACACACTGACACACACTAATATACTGAATCACACTGACACACTGACACACACTAATATACTGACCCACACTCACACACACTGACACACACTAATATACTGACCCACACTGACACACTGACACACACTGACACACACTAATATACTGGCCCACACTGACACACACTAATATACTCACCCACACTGACACACTGACACACACTAATATACTGACCCACACTGACACACTGACACACACTGACACACACTAATATACTGGCCCACACTGACACACACTGACACACACTAATATACTCACCCACACTGACACACTGACACACACTAATATACTGACCCACACTGACACACTGACACACACTGACACACACTAATATACTGGCCCACACTGACACACACTAATATACTCACCCACACTGACACACTGACACACACTAATATACTGACCCACACTCACACACACTGACACACACTAATATACTCACCCACACTGACACACTGACACACACTAATATACTGACCCACACTGACACACTGACACACACTGACACACACTAATATACTGGCCCACACTGACCCACACTGACATTAACTAACACACTGACACACACTAATATACTGGCCCACACTGACACACTAACTCACACTGACACACTTACACACACTGCGACATTGACCCAAACTAACACACTGACACACTGACCCTAACTAACACACTGACTGGGGTAAAGCACAGAGAAGATATGCTAAACCTCATAGCAAACCACTACAGAGGCACAGAGAGAGAGAGATAGAGATGTGGACAGCAGTAAAGTGAGAGTGAGGAAAAGACTGATAACGAGAGAGAGACATTGACGCTGTGGTTGTAGAAGCTGTCATATATATATATATATATATACAGCAATAATAATAGATTTGAAGAATACATTTTAATTTAATTTAATGTATTTTTTACATATTTCAATGACAGCTCTAATATTCAGCATTAATCTGGCCAGTGATGGCAGATATATACTTGTAATAAAGTATACACTACTGGTTTAGAACTGTTTTAGAACACCTCATTTTTTCCAGTTTTTATTGAAATGTACACAGTTTAATGTCTCAATGCACTCTGAAATTAAAGCATAGAACAAATAAACAGTTGGAGATCAAAATAAATCATGGAATCGGGACCAGAAAGGGCACCAAATCTGTGTGCTTCTCTTTCATCCCATGTGTACTCTTCACTGTTGTGTTGTTTGCCAAGTGTGTGGTATCCCATGAAAGCTGAAACCAGCTTTCTAACAACATGAAGCAGTCTCTGATGTGAAAAAATGTGTTTCTTATAGCCCCCCACAATTACGCCCCCCCCCCCCTTCGAATTTTGAAACGAGGGGGGGGGATACTTGGTTTTAGTAGGAATACAAAATCTCACAAAATATTGACAATTCTGACATATTCTGGAACCAGACAGTCTACTGATCAAAACAAGACCATCCACGTTTTGGTAGAAGCAACACACACCCATAGAGAGCTCAAAATGTCAATAAACTGTTTACAGTGTATTACAGAATGATTTTACATAATTGGATCTGAACTTCTCTGTGTTTAATATAACATAAAATCATATATACTGTATTAATTGTTAGCTTGTTCTGAACAAAACAAGCATACTGATCGAAACCGAGTGATCTGTGACGTCTGAATGAGACCCCGCCCCGAGCACACTGCACATTTACCCCCCGGGCCCTGAATGACGGCGGGCGACATGGACACTGTAACTCGGATGTGTTTGAGAATAAGCTTTCAAACAATGTGTGCATTGTAGGAATACAGTGTAACAGGAGCTGTGTGCAACACTGCCAAATAATGCTTAAGAGGGTGTAGTAACACAGTATATAATTCTGAAATATACATTATTTTTCAGTTTTTGGTAACCTAAACTTTTTTGTTTTAACCTCTGGCAGTTTACCACTTACCTTTGTACCATTTCAGGTTATTCACTGAACTTGAACTGCTTACATTTAAAAATTGAAAAATTGAGGTGTTCTAAAACTTTTGACCAGTAGTTTAGTTAAGTATAGTATTGTGTAGTAAAGTGTAGAGAGTTCTGGTGTAGTATAGTATAGTGTTCTATAGTATTTTACAGAATATTATCGTACAGTACTATGTAGTATAGTATATTGTAGTATGATATAGTATAATATAGCATAAATTGCTGAAATTATTATCCACAGTTAAAACAGTCAACCCACACACACAGTATATAATACACATCAACACCCCCTGCATGTGCCTGCTCCCCCGGTGTGGCCCTGTCCCTGTCTTTCAGTTCGGTTCTTATAAATATACCTATATTGATTTGATTTGAGTTTTTTGGTTTTTGAGAGAATTGCAGTCGCATTTCAGATGAAGAACGTCTTTGTCCTCTAATCTTTTGCGAAACACACAAAGCCGTTTTATTCTTGGTTTATTCTGTTCTAACTGATTTGTTTTTTGTGAAATTGTGCAAGTCGTTTCAGGAAGTGTGTTTTTACATTGCAATGAAAGCTGTTGATATCCAGGACGCGATGCACAGTGGCAGGGCTCTCGGGCGGGTGTTTTCGTTGGAGTGGCCCTGGGCTTCCTCATAGTCAACCAGTCAGATCAGCACAGAGCCCTGCCGAGGAGCCCATATCTCCAATCTAATACGTAGGCTATGACAGCCAGTGTTGTCTTAAATAGCCAGTATTATATAGTATAGTATAGTATACAGTAGTACAGCTGGTGTAGACTCAAATATTCTACATTATTTAATTATTATTTTTATTTCTTGGCAGATGCCCTTATCCAGGGCTACTTACAAAATAAGTGCAATACAAAGTGCAATAATACAGTAGAATAGCCATTCCAGTCTAAAATAGACAGGGTTATTAATATATGTACACACATTTACATATAGATATATAGTATGACAGTCAGTCTAGTCTTGACAAAACAGTGTTATATATGTATTTAAATACTATGACAGCAAGTATTGTCTTAAATAGACTTATACTATACTATTGTCTTATAATTTACTATATATATATATATATATATATATATATACAGCTCTGGAAAAAATTTAGACCACTTAACATTGATTTCTGAACTTGGAGTGGTCTCCTATTTTTTCCAGAGCTCTCTCTCTCTCTCTCTCTCTCTCTCTCTCTCTCTCTCTCTCTCTCTCTCTCTCTCTCTCTCTCTCTCTCTATATATATATATATATATATATATATATATATATATATATATATATATATATATATTGTATGCAAGGTAGTGCAGTGCTGAGGAGGCAGTGCTGTAGGTGGCAGTGCAATCTGCAGGAAGGTAAGAGTGGTCACTGGTCACTTACCTCTGGGTAAAAGTCACTGGGCACTTGTCGCTGGCGCTGTTTGGGGCTCCTCGGCTGGGCCACTGGGAGTTCCTGCGTCTGACTGTCTGTCTGTGAGCTCAGAGCTGCTGTGTAGCTCCTGTGTTTAACGCCTGTGCTGACTACACTACCACACAGAGGAAACACAGAGATCCATCTCACCCCCACACACACACACACATAGACACGCACACACGCGCACACACATGCTCAGTCACTTACACACACTCTCACACGCACACACGCGCACACACATGCTCAGTCACTTACACACACTCTCACACGCACAGACACACACACTCACTCACGCACTCACACGCACACAGACAATCTCTACTACACAGCACTCCCCTGGCCAAGCTTCCCTCTTATCTGTAATGATTTATCTGTGTTCATGTGTTCAAGAGACACCATGTCTCCCTCTCTCTTCCTCTCTCTCCCTCTCTCTCTCTCTCTCTCTCTCTCTGAGTGGTCCTTTCTCTGCCCCCACTTCTGTCTTTCTCTTAGCGTGTCTTTATCCTTCTCTCTCTCTCTTGCTGAGAAAACAGGAACAAGACACCAGTCTGTCTCCAGTTGGCAGGTTTCTGGGTTGACGGGCTGAATAGCAACAGGGGACTGACATAGAGAGGGATGGAGGACTAAAACCGACTACACAAGACTGAAACACTGACTGACAGCCTGATACAACATATCCACTGAACAGATACATTAATTGACTGACCTGCTGATGTACTGGGTTAAGCTCCCCCCACCCACCCACCTAGCACAAGCAGATGCTGCACTGACTCAGCAGGATGTGGGAGACAGCGTGGCCTGGGACACAGGGGATTCTCAGGTTTGCTGATCACTGTCAGCATTTCTCCTGGACACCCCTAGAGCCGAGACTTTGGGGAGACAAGTGAGGGTAGGAGACAGAGAAATGCTTAGCCTGAAGAAGGGCTTAAGAAGAAGAAGAAGAAGAAGAAGAAGAAGAAGAAGAAAGGGGAATTTAGTAACAGAGACGATAAGAGATGAGCACAGTGCACAGTGCAGTGCTGAGGAGAAAGAGAATGACGAATAGATCTAGAGGAACAGATGAAAGTGCTTGGGGTGTAATTTGAATCTGAGATGTGGTGAATAAAATTACCTGAAAAACATAAATATGAAAAACACAAGTAGGTCACTAAGAGGGAGAGGAAGAGAAAAAGAGAGAGAGAGAGAGGAAGTGGGGAGAGGGTTGGTGGAGGCCCATATGAAGTAAATATACACTTTTAATATTATCACAATATTATATTTTGTAAGTCACCCTGGACAAGGGCGTCGGCGAATAAATAAATACATAATAATAATAATAATAATAATAATAATAATAATAATACTATGGAATGGGATTTATATATACAGCTCTGAAAAAAATTAAGTGTTGTCTTAAATAGCCAGTATTATATAGTATAGTATAGTATACAGTAGTACAGCTAGTGTAGACTCAAATATTCTCCATTATTTAATTATTATTTTTATTTCTTGGCAGATGCCCTTATCCAGGGCTACTTACAAAATAAGTGCAATACAAAGTGCAATAATACAGTAGAATAGCCATTCCAGTCTAAAATAGACAGGGTTATTAATATATGTACACACATTTACATATAGATATATAGTATGACAGTCTAGTCTCAACAAAACAGTGTTATATATGTATTTAAATACTATGACAGCAAGTATTGTCTTAAATAGACTTATACTATACTATTGTCTTATAATTTACTATATATATATATATATATACCACTGACAGGTGAAGTGAATAACACTGATAATCAGGCCAAATGGTGATGTCTAGACGACTGGGTCAGAGCATCTCCAAAACTGCAGCTCTTGTGGGGTGTTCCCGGTCTGCAGTGGTCAGTACCTATCAAAAGTCCCCAAATTCCCCAGATCTCAATCCAATCGAGCATCTGTGGGATGTGCTGGACAAACAAGTCCGATCCATGGAGGCCCCACCTCGTAACTTACAGGACTTAAAGGATCTGCTGCTAAAGTCTTGGTGCCAGATACCACAGCACACCTTCAGAGGTCTAGTGGAGTCCATGCCTCAACGGGTCAGGGGGACCTACACAATATTAGGCAGGTGGTCATAATGTTATGGCTGATCGGTGTATATCATAGGATAGTTGATCTAGTTTAAAACATTCCATATTATACATCTAGCCTGCTGTAAAATAGCCAGGGGGACAATTCTATCACATATAATACATCATATATAGAATTGGCTGTTGTGATGTTGTCTTCTGTACTGGTACATTTTTCCCACAGGCCTTGTATAAACAGTCTCTTATACTGTAAACCATTCTGAGGGGTTTCGGGAGACAGTGGAAATCAGAGAGGACGGGAGTGAGGGACGAGATAACCTGGGAAAGGTGTGAAGAAAAGAGTAAGAATTGGAAACAAAAAAACGAAAGAGAAGTACATAAGAAGAAAAAGAAGAAGAGGGAGTGAGAAGCAAGCGAGAGAGAGAGAGAGAGAGAGAGAGAGAAAGAGAGAGATACGTTGACACACATTTAAAGACACTGTGCTAAGAAGGGGATATCCCGTGTTGAGAAATAAGTGTGGCAACCGGACCACTGGATAGGACGCCGCGGGGAGTGGGAGGAGAGGAGAGCGGGGAGGCCAGCACGGTGCGGACCGCACAGCCGCGGGGTACAGCACGGTGAAGTGCGGTGCGGTGCGGTGCGGTGCGGTGCGCAGTGGGGCTGCGGACAGGTGCAGTGTGGTGCAGTAAACGATCCAGTGCAGGGCGGTGCGGTGCGGTGCGGTGCGGTGCGGTGCGGTGCAATACAGAGCCGGCCGCCCGTCAGCGCCTGAAGTTTCCTTACTGTAACTTTGCCAACAGCACATTCCTGCAACACCCAGGATACGACGACATAAGGGCACACAGAGACGTTTCTGTGCTGTTTCTGCATTTCGCGTGTGGCGTAGAGGTGGGGGTGTCAAAGTGTTATTGATCAACATGACGTTGACGAGCGCATATTACAGCTCGTCCCAGTCGGACACAGCCTGTGACCGTTGAGAGCCGGACCTGTTCTGGGCGCCTTAGTCAATCATTTCAATCTTATTTATTCGTGTTTTTGTAATTTGTGAGAGAAAAAAGAAAAGGACAATTTGCTTTGATCTGTAAGTACACCCGATTATTATCATTAACATTGTTGTTATTATTATTATTATTATTATTATTATTATTATTATTATTATTATTATTATTATTATTAGTAGTAGTAGTAGTAGTAGTAGTAGAAGTAGTAGTAGTAGTATTGTTGCTGTTGTTTTTGTAATATACTTTTAAATCACGATAATTGTGATGAATTAACAATTGTTAAATGTGTTCAGTGAAGTATAGGGTGTGGAAGGCGTGGTGAATTTTTTTGAAGCAGAGAAAATGAAAGGGACTTTTGTTTTGGCCCATCTGCAGGACTGCCAGTGTGTCTCTCACTCACTGTCTCTCTCTCTCTCTCTCTCTCTCTCTCTCTCTCTCTGTCTGTCTTTTCCTGTGTCTGTCTCTCTGTATGCCTGTCTCTGTCTGTGTTCCTCTCTCTTTCTCTTTCAGTTTTTGTCTATGCCTCTCTCTCTCAGTCTGTCTCTGTTCATCTTTCAGTGTGTGTTTCTCTGTTTGTCCTTCAATCTCTCTCTTTCTACCTCTGAATCCATCTGTTTGTCTCTCTCCGTCTCTCCCTCTCTCCTCCCTCTGTACCCCTCTTTTACTCTCTTCATCCCTCTTTCTTTCTCTATTTCTCTAACAACACCACTGACCCTTCCTATATCTTTTTCTCTCTCGCATCCTCTCTCTCCTACAGATACGGGAAATAAAAGCATCCCTCTTTCTCTCCCTTCCCCCCCCCCCGCCCCCCCCCCCCAGACCCCTTCCCCACGCTGTCACTACTGCCTCTAAGCTGCACTGGGAGGTAAACTTCAATCAGTTAATCCATACTTAATAATTAAAAGAACATCAATAATAATAAAAAATCGTAGCATTGATTAGAACGTCATTAATATCAATTAGACCTTCCACTTAGACCTTTGAGGACAATAATATCAATTAAAACATCAATGAAAACAAGACATAGAACACCACAGAACAAAGTCAAAACAAACTCAACACAACTCAGGACAACACAACGCGTTTCAACATGAATACCAGCCTTTCTTCCACCATCTCCACCCTCACCACCACCTCCCCCAACAATACCTCCTCCCCCCCTCTGCCGCTGAGCGCCGTGGTCCCCAGCATGCTGATCCTGGTGCTAGCATTCGTGCTGGGTTTCCCGGGCAATGTGTTCGTGGCGTGGACGGTGGTCTTCCGCCTGCACCGGCGCTCCGTCACCTCTCTGCTCATCCTGCACCTGGCCTGCGCTGATGCCGTGGTGCTGCTCACCGCCCCGCTCTTCCTGCGCTACCTGGCGGCGGGCGGGGACTGGGAGTTCGGGGACGTCGCCTGCCGCTGCGTCCACTACCTGTGCTGCGTCAACATGTATGCCAGTGTCCTCCTCATCGCCTTCATGAGCCTGGACCGGCTGCTGGGTGTCTCCCGGCCCTTCCTGTCCCAGAAAGTGCGCACCAAGTCCAAGGTGTGGCGCGTCGTGGCTGCCATCTGGGCGGCGGCTCTGGTGCTGGCGCTGCCCATGCCCTTCTACCGGCACATGGAGTGGCAGGGGCACAAGAGGAAGTGCCTGGTGTACCACCCGACAAACGCCCACCTGGTGTTCCAGTACCTGCTGGAGACGCTGGCCTCCTTCGTGGTGCCCTTCTCTGTGATGGCCTTCAGCTACTGCCGCATCTCCAGACAGCTGTCGCAGGGCGGGGGCGGGGGGAGGTTCCAGTGGCGGCGCCGGTCCAGGCGCAAATCGGGCCGACTGATCGCCCTGATCGTGGTGAGCTTTGCGCTGTTCTGGGCGCCCTACCATCTGGTGAACGTGTTGCAGGTGGCAGGGACGCTCAGCAGCTCCACTGCGCTGCTGAAGTTCTCCAAGATGGTCCGGCCCGTGCTCACCGCCCTGGCCTTCCTCAGCTCTAGCGCCAACCCGGTTCTGTACGCCTTCGCCGGCAGCACCTTCATCCGCTCCGCCGGGCTGGGCTTCGTGGCCAAGCTGCTGGAGGGGACCTCATCCGACACCGGCTCCAAGAAGTCCAGAATGGCGTCCCGGGAGAAGGAGGGGGAAGGAGGCAGGAGGGAGGATGGGGAGGGGGACAGCGTGCGCCTGGGGCCTCTGTCCGTGGCCGGGTCGGTGTCCCGTGCTGGCAGGGAGGGGAAGGAGGGGCAGGGGGAGAAGAAGGCCAATGGAGAGAAGTGAGGTGGAGGAGGACAGGGGGAGTTGGAGGGCTGTTGATGTCAGTCAGCCAGTCAGTGTGTCAGTCGGTCAGTCAATGTGTCAGTCGGTCAGTTAATATATAAATATCTTAGACTACTGTAATAGCAATAAACTGTATAGTCTATGTAAAATACATTGTGTGTGAGAGAGAGAGAGACTGAGACTATATTAGAATAAGCACACCGTATTAAACTATTACTGTGCACTAATGGATTGAATTGAAGATGTGTAGCAGGAAGTCTATGATGATTTATTTTACACTAGGCGATGGTTATATTTATTGAGCAAGTGCCTCTCTGTGGCAGTCTGTAAATATTGGAATAATATATCATTTGATAAATAAACACAACTGAAATACAATGGCAACCCTATTATTAATTATTTCTTATGGCATTTTGAATAATAGGCAAACTCAAATCTCAAATCACACATATTAGAGCCAGCACTGTGTGGACTATAGTTTGGTATAGTATACAGTGGCTCTCAAAAGTATTCACCCCCCTCGGACTTTTCCAGGATTTCTCTGTACTTTGCTGCATCCATTTTGCCCTTTATCTGTACAATATTGCCATGCTTCATGGTAGGGATGGTGTTCTCACGATTATGTGCTGTGTTAGGCTTGTGCCAAACGTAGCGCTTAGTGTTGAGGCCAAAAAGCTCTATTTTGGTCTCATCAGACCATAGAAGTCTCTCACATGCCTTCTGGCAAACTCTAGCCGAGATTTGATGTGTGTTTTTTTCAACAATGGCTTTCGAGACTAACTCCTTTAGAGTTGTCATAGGCCTCTTGGTGGCCTACCTGACTAGTGCCCGTC
The DNA here is from genome assembly GCF_036373705.1 of Amia ocellicauda. NCBI lineage: Eukaryota > Metazoa > Chordata > Actinopteri > Amiiformes > Amiidae > Amia > Amia ocellicauda. The sequence continues at coordinate 10,174,739 of NC_089863.1, forward strand.
TCGCCCAGATACTCAGTTTTTGAGGACCGCCTGATCTAGGCAGATTCACATTTGTGCCATATTCTCTCAATTTCTTAACAAAGGACTTTACTGTGCTTTGGGGGGTATTCAATGCCTTGGAAATGTTCTTATATCCTACCCCTGATTGGTGCTTTTGAATAACCTTATTCCTGATTTGCATTGAATGTTCCTTCGTCTTCATGATGTAGTTTTTGTTAGGAACTGTACTAACCAACTGTGGGACCTCCCAGAGACAGGTGTATTTAACCTGAAATCATGTGACACACCTTCAACTAATGGATGCCATTCAACTAATTATGGGACTTCTGCTTTCACCACAGCTCAATCAGGTGTGTCATAGCAAAGGGGGTGATTACTTATGCATTCAATTATTTCTGTATTTGTAATTAATTTAGAACAATTTGCAGATTATATGTCTCACTTTGACATTATGGACATTCACTGTGTTGATCAGTGGCAAAACCCCCTGATTAAATCCATTCTGATTTCATGTTTGTAACACAATGAATTGCGGAAAAGCTCAAGGGTGGTGAATACTTTTGAGAGCCACTGTAGTATAGTATCAGAGCCAGACTGATGCCACCACTGTGTGGACTATAGTAGAGGGCACAGACTGAGCTATAGGCTTCATCCTGTCCTGTAGCTGCTGAGTCAGTGTGCAGTGTGAATGTGCAGTGTGAAAATCTTCATCATGTCTGAGTTCCCTGTGTCAGTTAGTTAACTCCCTCAGCCCAGGATAGGAAGTGCCATGTCTCTGGAGACGGTGCAGCTGCGGGGGTGAGAGAGAAGGTGTGAAGCCCGCACAGGAAGTAGCTACTGAGGTGCCACTGAAAAAGCGCTCAGTTCACATATTCTGCTTCCTGCTCAGCACTGATGGAGAGAGAATCAGATCTCACGCAAACTGCTGAGCTTCAATTTTGCTCTGGATGTGACTGCTATACTGAGTGATCCTGACTGATATATTGATTGTGACAGATACACTGAGTGATTGACTAATACATTGATTTTCTGACTGACTGACTGACTGACACACTGACTGACTTACTGACTGACACACTGACTGACTGACTGACTGACACACTGACTGACTGACTGACTGACACACTGACTGACACACTGACTGACTGACTGACTGACACACTGATTGACCTATACACTGACTGACTGACTGATCCAGGCCTAGCTTTTTCTTTCCAGTCCATCTCTGTGCGATTTTATTGAATCCTGTTATCTTCATCATTCTATATCAGTGTGATCTTTAGCACTGACTCAGACAACATCCGGTCCAACATGTGACTGGGTGGTGTTGGCTCACTGTTACAACCTTGAGGGGAAACACAGCATATAATACAATACAATATAATACAATGCAATGCAATACAGTAGACTACAATGCAATGCAATATTGTACACAACACAGTACAACACAAGGTAAGGGCCAAGCTGCAATGTTTAATACTGAAGTGATTCGATACTCGGGAGTTAATTTCTTGCCCCTGGAGCACCAGCATTGGCATACATCTCTGCCGTGCGTGACACTGTGACACCCAATACTTACACAATATTTAACACTCAACACACACATACACACATACACACAAAAGAGGAAAAGACAACTTCCACTAAAAATAATCAAAAGAGGAAGTTACAAAACATGTTGTATATCTGTAGTATCCATATACATATTTTTACATATACATTCATCACACATATGTAGCGTGTGCATTCAGAGCCCCAGCTTGGATTCGAACTGCCTCACATAGCCCCACGAGCACAGCAAGAAGCACACTGCACTGCACTACACTACACTACACTACTGCAGTACAGTACACTACAGTGCCCTGCCCTGGGGGTCTGTACACTCAGCCTGGTTAGAAAGGAATGATGTCACACTCTGGAGTCCTGATTCATATATTAAAAATATTATATAATATTCAACTGGTGTTAATATGATATAATACAGAAATTGCACAGACTTGTGTTTAAAACTTGTGTTTTGTCTTTACTGCGGAAGTCAGTACCAGAGCAGTGGTGATGACACAGCGGAAACCGTGACACAAGTCTTATGAAATTCACTCCCTATCTATAACTGTTGCTGTGCTCTCCCACTGACCTGTGTACTGTGATGCAGGGTCACCTGCTGTTATGTAATTGCTCTCAAGATGTCTGCGGTTCTGCAGGGACTGAGGGGTCCTCAGTCCAGTATGGTTCAGTCCAGCACAGTACAATAGAGCACAGTCCAGGACAGTCCAGTCTGGGCCAGTGTGGTCAAGTTCAGTACAATGGAACACAGTCTAATCCATTCCAGTCCAGTCCAGTTCAGTACAATAAGAAACATAAGAAAGTTTACAAACGAGAGGAGGCCATTCGACCCATCGTGCTCGTTTGGTGTCCATTAATAACTAAGTGATCCAAGGATCCTATCCAGTCTATTTTTGAATGTTCACAAATTTTCAGCTGTAACCACATCGCTGGGGAATTTGTTCCAGATTGTGACGACTCTCTGTGTGAAGAAGTGTCTCCTGTTTTCCATTTTGAATGCCTTGAAGCCCAATTTCCATTTGTGTCCGCGGGTGCGTGTGTCCCTGCTGATCTGGAAAAGCTCCTCTGGTTTGATGTGATCGATGCCCTTCATGATACTGAAAACTTGGATCAAGTCCCCACGTAGTCTCCTCTGTACCAGGGTAAAAAGGTTCAGTTCCCTCAGTCTCTCAGTAGGACATTCCCTTCAGACCTGGAATAAGTCTGGTTGCTCTCCTGTGCTGCTGAGATTGTATCTGCTGAGCCACCTATTTTAGTATCATCTGCAAATTTGACAAGTTTGCTAACTATCCCAGAGTCCAGATTATTAGTATAGATTAGAAAAAGCACAGGCCCTAGTACTGATCCCTGTGGAACTCCACTAACAACCTCACTCCAGTTAGAAGCGACTCCTCTAATCGACACCCTCTGCTTCCTACACATCAACCAGTTCATTATCCATCTACTTATATTACCCTGAATGCCTACAGCTTCCAATCTGAGGATCAGTCTTTGGTGTGGAACCTTATCAAAAGCTTTCTGAAAATCTAAGTATATCATCTCATATGCTTTCACGTGATCTACAGCTGCAGTTGCGTGTTCGAAAAATTCTAATAAATTAGTAAGACATGATCTGCCTCGTCTAAACCCATGTTGACTATCTCCAGGAATATGGTTTTCATTAAGATGCTCCTCTGTTTAATCATTTTTTCCAACATTTTACAGGTGATGCAGGTGAGACTGATTGGTCTGTAATTTCCTGGCTCAGTTTTGTCCTCTTTCTTGTGGATTGGTATGACATTTGCTGTCTTCCAGTCAGTTGGCACATCCCCTGTTCTAAGTGTCATTTGGAATATTTTAGTTAGTGGCCTATTAATAATTTCCCTCATTTCTTTAAGTACTGTTGGAAATATATCATCTGGCCCAGGTGATTTGTTTGCTTTTAATTCTGTTATTCCATTTAGTACCTCCTCCTAATTTATCCTGATCTCTCTTGGGGTTTCACTGGACTGATTGTTAATCTGTGGCATGTCATCTGTTTTTTCTTTTGTAAAACATTTGCCACATCATGTTTGTTTTCCAAGATACTTCCATTTTTGCCCTTTATCTGTTTCACTTCCTCCTTTATTGACCTCTTGCTGTTGTAGTATTGAAAAAAGCTCTTTGCATTAGTTTTATCTCCAAGAGCTGTTTCTTTCTATTTCCCTCTGTGCTTTCCTGATCCATTTCTTAATATCTCTATGCAGCTCAACATATTCTTTTTTGTTTCGTCTCTATCCCTGCGCTATACAACATTTTCTTTCTCTTGATATTTCATTGCATACTTAAATTAAACCATTTTGGCCAGTGTTTGTTGGTCCTCAATTTGTTAAGTTTTGGTACAAATTTCTCCTGAGCCTCAAGTAGTAAATTCTTAAAATATACCCATCCATTTTCAACTGACTCTGTATCCAATGTGCTCCAGTCTACCTCTTCTAAGTGCCACCTCATACCTTCAAGGTTTGCTTTTCTGAAATTGTAGACCATTGTTTTAGACTTGGTCCTTGTTTTTTGAAAGTATGCCTCAAAGCTGACCATATTGTGATCACAGTTTGCCATTGGTTCTCTAACTAGTGTCCCTCTGACTCTATCTTGGTCATTTACAAAAATCAAGTCAATACTTGCGCTCTCTCTGGTTGGTTCCCTGACAAATTTCTATTTCTGCTTCTGTAGTCCCAGCTGGGCTTTCCCAGTCTAAGTTTGGGAAATTGAAATCCCCCATTATAACAGCCACATCCTTGCTACATGCAGTCCTGATTACACTGTACAATGCAGCATCTTTCTGAATATCTGAGTTTGGTGGCCTGTAACACATTCCTACCGCTAATCCTCCAGATCTCTTGCTCAAAAGTTTCACCCACTAAGATTCTGTTCCGTTACTGGGATCTAATTTGAGTTCTTCTGCCTCAATGTCATTATTGACATACAATGCTACCCCACCACCTCTTTGATTTGCCTTTCTCTCCTAACTGTGTGTATCCTTTCAACTTTTATTCATCCCCTTCATTTTCTGTAAGCCATGTTTCTGTCACTCCAACAACATCATAGTCACACACCAGCACTGTGGCTTCTAGATCTAACATCTTGTTCCTTATACTCCTGGCATTGAGGTACAAACATTTCAGGACTTTCCTACTTGCTAGTTTCCCTTGTTTTCTCCCATTGTCAGAGCTCCCTGCCTCCCTGGTCCCTAGTTTAAAAGAGCACAGTCCTGTCTAGTCCAGTCCAGTCCATCTCAGTACAATAGAGCACAGTCCAGGACAGTGTAGTCCAGTCCTGTATAGAGACAGAAACAGGCAGCAACGGGCAGACTGAAGGTGTGTTTGTATGTGTGTGTTGTTTGTGTTTGTGTTTGGGGAGTATTATAGAGGAAGACCCCACAGTCTAAATGTGGATGGGGGGGGGGCACAGCAGTGCACAGTTGGTGAGAAGGTAATTTAGATGGATAGAGATATAAAGAGATAGAGGTTGTGACTGTTATCACACAGGACATTGAATTTAATCTGTGTGTGTGTGTGTGTGTGTGTGTGTGTGTGTGTGTGTGTGTGTGTGATTCCATCTGTGTGTCTGTGAGTGTGTTTGTTTGTGTTTCTTAAAGAGGAACAAGAGACATTTCACAACAACATCCTCCTCCTCTCCCCTCCAGCTTCCTCCTCCTTTCCCCCCCAGCTTCCTCCTCCATCCCTCCATCCCTCTCTTTTGCTCCATCAAAGAAAACAGTCAGATGTTCTCCCATTTTAAATGTTTGTTAATTACAGTCTCTAGGCTGTTCCTTAATTACTCTTACTATTACAATGTATTCTCACGGCTACTTTCCAAGATACCACTTAGTAGGTTAACAAAGAATAAAACTTAATCGACAAACAACCTTTTATTTACAACATGTTACAATATCACACAAATTCCTCTTTCCCTCTGTCTAATCTGATTACATTCAACGAGATTCTGCTGAGATTAGCCTTTGTCTCCCCCTAGTGGAGACATGCATGTATTAGCGTGTATTTGTGCATTAGGTCTGTTTTTTTAACTGTGTATAAATGGGCATAGCTGACGCTTTGAAAATCCCAAATGAAGTAATGGTTTTGTTACAACTAGATGTAGAGAGGGAGAGAGACACAGATAGGCATTTTCACCTGCTGCCCCCTCCATATATCCAGAGTGACTTAAAATTGCTGGGTTTTTACTGGAGCAATCTAGGTACAGTGTTTTACAGCAGTGTCCCTCACCTGGGATTGAACCCTCAACCCTCTCCTCAAGAGTCCACTATTCTGCACCCCTCACTCCTCTCCTCTCTCTCTTCCCTCTCCTCCCCTCTTTGCTTGCTCCACTCTCCTCTCTCCTCTCTATTTCTCAGAGTTGGACTTGGTGGACGTGTCAGTGCTGTCCTCCCTGTCCCTCAGAGACTCTAGTCCCACCTTGTCCCGGCTGCCCTGGCGGCTCAGGGAGTGTCCCTTCCGTGTGCGTCGGGTGCCCCCCCCTGAGTCGGGCGCCGTGCCCTCGAACAGCCGTGCCATGAAGCCCATCCCAGCCTTGCGAATGTATCCCCGCCCCGCCAGCGTGTACAGCACCGGGTTGGCACAGGAGCTGATGAAGGCCAGCGCCGAGGTCACCGCCCGGCTGCTTTTCCACACATGGTCAAGCCACGTCTTCTGGTGAGGTGGGGACAGATGTGCCGCCACCTGGTGGAGAGGAGGTATGGCAATGTTCATTGTTAAAGTTGTTATTCTTGTTGCTATAGCTGGTCTTATTATTATTATATTTATTATTTTTATTATTATTATTGAGTATTGACTTGTACTTTCTATAAATATTGTCTAGAACTTTGTATACAGACATGGGCTTGTACTATGTGTACATACACACTTACACACAGTGACACAAACACATTGACTCACTCACTCACACTAACCTGGATCATGTTGACGACGTGGTAGGGCAGCCAGAACAGGCCAAAGGTGATGACAATGGCGAGGATGAGATGTTCGCTGCGCATGGGCCGCCGGAATTTGGTGTTCCTCAGGCGCCGCAGGATGAGGCAGTAGCTCACCAGGATCAGCGAGTATGGGGCCACGAATCCCAGCGTGGTCTCGAACGTGTACTGGAACACCAGCTGCACCACAACACACAATCACACAAAGCCTGCCTCAGTCCCGCACATCGCCAGCAGCCTGAGTTAGCCGTACATGGACGCTCACTGAGCAAAAGGTCAGTGGAGTTTAATTGAGTTGCTGAGGGGAGGATAAACTGGCAAGGAGGAGGAGGCCAGGACTCTGTCCCCTTCGCTGGGTGGAAGGAGACAATGAGCTGCTGCAATTCTGTTTAATTGTCTATATCTATTCTTTAATTGTTAAGTGTAAAGTGTTAGTATGCCTTACTCAAGCAGGAGGTCTGTGGAGATTTTACTAAAGAGTTAGGTCCAAACAAGGTAGGAATGTTTACCACACACACACAGACGCACACGCACACGTACACGCACACATGCACACACACACACACACACACACACACACAAATGGTCCGACACGACCCACACACCTGGGATGTGGTGTTGTGGTTGGCATCGCAGATCAGCCGGTGTCGGCCCTTCATGTCCTCCGGCTCCCTCTCCCTGCGGTAGATGAGGGCGGGGCTGGAGATGGCCAGCGTCAGGGCCCACAGGCACACCAGCACCCGGGTCACCACGGCCTTGCGGGTGAGCCTGGGGGCCCACTGTGGCCACAGCACCATCAGCATCCTGTGCAGGCTCATCAGCGTGATGAGGAAGATGCTGGCATACATGTTGATGCAGCACAGGTAGAAGAGGATCTTGCACATGGCGTTGCCGAACACCCAGCTCTGCATCGCCAGGTAGACCACGAAGAAGATGGTGAGCAGCATGAGCCCCCCGTCGGCCACGGCCAGGTTGAGGATGAGCAGGCAGGTGACCGAGCGCTTGCGGGTGTGATGCAGGATGCTCCAGATGACGAACAAGTTGCCCGGCACGCCCAACAGGAAGACCAACGACAGGATGAGTGTGCCCACGGCCGTGGAGGTGTGGTTGCTCACAATGGTACCATCGTCTGGCCCCTCGGTGGTCATGGGTGCCAGGGCCTTAGCCAGGGTCAGGGTTAGGGTCAGGGGTCGGCCAGAGCTGGATGGTGTGGTGTTGAAGTAGGCGGAGGCAGGGGGGTTCTTGGATGGATAGGGATTCATGGCTACGATGGAGGGAGGGAAGGCTGGAAGAAAGGTGAGATCACGTTAAGACAGGGTATTCTTCTGTTGTCCACACTGTACTGTATATATACACCTGGAGTACACACTGTACTGTATATATACACCTGTACTACACACACTGTACTGTATATATACACCTGGAGTACACTGTATTGTATATATACACCTGGAGGTCACACACACTGTACTGTATATATACACCTGGAGATCACACACGGTACTGTATATATACACCTGTACTACACACACTGTACTGTATATATACACCTGGAGTACACACACTGTACTGTATATATACACCTGGAGTCCACACACTGTACTGTATATATACACCTGTACTACACACACTGTACTGTATATATACACCTGGAGTACACTGTATTGTATATATACACCTGTACTACACACACTGTACTGTATATATACACCTGGAGGTCACACACACTGTACTGTATATATACACCTGGAGATCACACACTGTACTGTATATATACACCTGTACTACACACACTGTACTGTATATATACACCTGGAGTACACACACTGTACTGTATATATACACCTGGAGTACACACACAGTACTGTATATATACACCTGTACTACACACACTGTACTGTATATATACACCTGGAGATCACACACTGTACTGTATATATACACCTGGAGTACACACTGTACTGTATATATACACCTGGAGATCACACACTGTACTGTATATATACACCTGTACTACACACACTGTACTGTATATATACACCTGGAGTACACACACTGTACTGTATATATACACCTGGAGTACACACACAGTACTGTATATATACACCTGTACTACACACACTGTACTGTATATATACACCTGGAGTACACACACTGTACTGTATATATACACCTGGAGTACACACACTGTACTGTATATATACACTTGGAGTACAGAAGACAGAAGAGGAAAACACATGAATCTTCCAAAAGACAGATTTGACTCTGCATTAAACACAACAGCTGGGAGGAGCCCTTGCTTGCAGACAGGCTGGCCCCTAGGCCTGCAGAATCAATAGTCAGGTGCAGGTGTTGCTGGATTACAGCTAGAATAACAAAGGAAAACCTGAAACACAGGGTGTTTGATCTCCTGGTGAGCTTCAGAACGCTTCTCTGTGTCTCCTCACATCAATATCATATGTTTGAGCAAACACTCCCAGGTTACATCCAGAATACTGTGTGTCCTGCCCATCAACATGCCCATGAAAACTACGGTATATTTTTGACTATACTTTCCTTGAGTGGATGTATTGCTTTATGAGTGATAGGTGGCTCTTCCCGGGCCTCCCGCTAAAGAAAATATTAACCTGCAGTCTCTTTGTATAGGGGAGAAGAAAGCCTCTACACACACTGTACTGGAGCCCCTGTACTGTAGATATACACCTGGAGTACACACTGTACTGTATATATACACCTGGAGAACACACTGTACTGTATATATACACCTGGAGAACACACTGTACTGTATATATACACCTGGAGTACACACACTGTACTGTATATATACACCTGGAGTACACTGTATTGTATATGTACACCTGGAGTACACACACTGTACTGTATATACACACCTGGAGTCCACACACTGTACTGTATATATACACCTGGAGAACACACTGTACTGTATATATACACCTGGAGTATACACTGTACTGTATATATACACCTGGAGTACACACACTGTACTGTATATATACACCTGGAGTACACTGTACGTCTCCCTCGGTCTGGGGCTCCATGCAAGATCTCGCCTCGTGGAGTTTCAATGATCATGAGAACGGTGAGGAATCAGCCCAGAACTACACGGGAGGATCTTGTTAATGATCTCAAGGCAGCTGGGACCATAGTCAGCAAGAAAACAATTGGTAACACACTACGCTGTGAAGGACTGAAATCCTGCAGCGCCCGCAAGGTCCCCCTGCTCAAGAAAGCACATGTACAGGCCTGTCTGAAGTTTGCCAATGAACATCTGAATGATTTAGAGGAGAACTGGGTGAAAGTGTTGTGGTCAGATGAGACCAAAATCAAGCTCTTTGGCATCAAGTCAACTCGCTGTGTTTGGAGGAGGAGGAATGACCCCAAGAACACCATCCCCACCGTCAAACATGGAGGTGGAAACATTATGCTTTGGGGGTGTTTTTCTGCTAAGGGGACAGGACAACTGCACCGCATCAAAGGGACGATGGACGGGGCCATGTACCGTCAAATCTTGGGTGAGAACCTCCTTCCCTCAGCCAGGGCATTGAAAATGGGTCGTGGATGAGTATTCCAGCATGACAATGACCCAAAACACACAGCCAAGGCAACAAAGGAGTGGCTCAAGAGGAAGCACTTTAAGGTCCTGGAGTGGCCTAGCCAGTCTCCAGACCTTAATCCCATAGAAAATCTGTGGAGGGAGCTGAAGGTTCGAGTTGCCAAACGTCAGCCTCGAAACCTTAATGACTTGGAGAGGATCTGCAAAGAGGAGTGGGACAAAATCCCTCCTGAGATGTGTGCAAACCTGGTGGCCAACTACAAGAAATGTCTGACCTCTGTGATTGCCAACAAGGGTTTTGCCACCAACTACTAAGTCGAAGGGGTCAAATACTTATTTCCCTCATTAACATGCAAATCAATTTATAACTCTCTAGGTCACTGTTTAACCCTGTGTCTCACTGTCTCTACAAGTCAACACACCAACCATGTTCACAAACATGCACCCAGACAGACACACACGCGCACACACAAACGGATACACACTCTCGTAAAAACACGAACACGTATCTACAGACACACGTGCAGAAACTTTGCATGCACACACACACAAGCATGCAGGCATACACGCACAAATACACACACAGGTCATTATTAGAAGAAGAAGAATGATCCAGTAAGTCAGGTTGGCAAGGAGCAGACAGGTGCAAGGGGGAGATTAGGAGCTGCTGTGAGTTTTACAGCTTCATGTTGGGACCTGTCAGATAACTTCACACTCACACACTCCTTCACTCCCTCTCTACAGCCCCCGCACTGCGTGTGTGTGTGTGAGTGGATGTGTGTGTGTATGAGTGTGTGTCTATGAGTGTGTGTGTGTCAGTCTCTGGTTCTCTGTCTCTCTCCCCCAGAACAGTGCACTGAGGGACTGAAGGTGTCCAAGGCTATACTCTAGTCTACTCTACTATACTGTAGCTCTCCATGACCAGAGCTGGAGACCAATAAATGTATTCCTGTCTCTCTCTCTCTCTCTCTCTCTCTCTGTCTCTCTCTCTATCTCTCTCCCCCTCTGTCTCTTCTCCTGATGTTACCTAGGGACCCACAACTCCCACCAGCACATTACTGCAGAGGAGATTGCCCTGCACTGGACTTAACTGATTGACCATCATCACAATCTGAAACCATACTTCCTCATTTCATATCCCTGCACCGTGTCTGGAGCCTCTCTGCCCTGCTTTAACTGCCCTCCCTTAATCAATATGAGAAAACACTTAGTTAGTTAGTGAAGAGAGCAAGAGAGAGAGAGAGAGTGAGAGAGAGAAATCAAATATAAAAAGACACCCGTTCACTCCAACAGAGAGTGGCCAGAGTCCTGACCAGCCGCCTGGTGTGGTAATGCAGGACAGGCAAGGCAAAGAACAAAACAAGGGAGCGCAGAGACTGAAACACTCACCTCAGCCACTGGCAGTGTTGCAGACCCTGAAGAGATGAAGAGAGAGCAGAGGCTCTACTCAGAAGAGGGGGATCTCAGCCTCGGTCTTAGTTCGTGTGGGACTCCCACTTAAAGCACGGGCAAAAGATCTTCAGTGAAGTTCATGTTGTTATTATTAAGACAGATGTTGTTGTTTTATTCCAATAAACTGCAAAACCTGACTCCCTCTCTCTTCTGCTTGTCTCTCTCCTTCTCCCTCTCCCTCTCTCTCTGTCTGTCTCTAGTCTTTCTGTCTGAGCGATGGAGGTGGACACAAGCTGCAGCACGCTCTGCACACTCTCTGCATCCCTCCCTGCCTGCTTCCAACCGTCCCCCCCCTCTCTTTCCCCACACCTCTCTCCACAATCCCAGTCACAGCTTGTCTGTGTACCTTGGATCCACACCCATTCAGGCTGCCCAATCACACACACAGACACATGCAGACACACACACACAAACATGCACACACAGCACACAGCTTCGAAGGAATGTCTGCTATTCCTGAGCGGAGAGAGTGAGAGTGATAAAGTGAAGGAGTGGGAGAGCAAGAAAGAGACAGAGACAGAGAGAGTGAGAGAGATGAGGAGACATGTTAACCCATTCCTTGCCTGGGAGCAGTCAGCCAATCAATGAGTCAGTTAGTCAACAACAGTGCATAGTGTCATAGTTGGTGGTGGTAGTGGTGCTGGGGGGTGGTTTTTCCTGCTGGGAAAATGATATGATCCAGTCGGAAGTTTGGGTCTGGATGTTCCCATCTGTCCACCCCCAGATGAGCCAAAGCCAGCAGTGTGCAGCGCAGTGAGTCAGTGTCAGTCTTGCCATGTCCCGATCCGTCAGCAGCCAGTGTTTCTCAATCAATTACAGAAAAATACACAGCATCCGGCCACAGAGCCAGTGACTCACACTCAGAGGGTGGTGGTGGTAGGGGGGGGGTCACAGGTAGATAAAGATAAACATTGTATTAAGGAATGTATCTGTCAGACAGTGAGATCATGTCTGTGTGTCAGTGTGAGTGTGTCAGTCAGTCAGTGTGTCAGTGTCAGTCAGTCAGTGTGAGTGTGTCAGTCAGTCAGTCAGTCAGTGTGTCAGTGTCAGTCAGTCAGTGTGTGTCAGTCAGTCAGTCAACGTATCAGTCAGTTAGTGTGTCAGTCAGTCAGTCAGTGTGTCAGTGTGTCAGTGTGAGTGTGTGTCAGTCAGTCAGTCAGTCAGTGTCAGTCAGTCATCGTATCAGTGAGTGTGTCAGTCAGTCAGTGTGTCAGTGTCAGTCAGTCAATTTGAGTGTGTCAGTCAGGCAGTCAACACATCGTCAGTGTATCAATCAGTCAGTCACTCTCTGTGTCTGTGTGTCAGTCAGTGTGAGTGTGTCAGTCAGTTTTTGGATTGGGGGGGGTGTTGGAAACAGTTTTTTATCCTGAAGCAAAATTAAGAGAACGGGCTCCAGCATATATACCTGAGTCACAAAGCACAGAGCTCTCTCACACACACAGCGCAGCACACTCTCTCTCTCTCTCTCTCTCTCTCTCTCTCTCTCACACACACAGCGCAGCACACACACTCTCTCTCACTCTCTCTCTCTCTCTCTCACACACACACACAGCGCAGCACACACTCTCTCTCTCTCACTCTCTCTCTCTCTCTCTCTCTCACACACACACACACAGGGCAGCACACTCTCTCTCTCTCACTCTCTCTCTCTCTCTCTCTCTCTCACACACACACACACAGGGCAGCACACTCTCTCTCTCTCACTCTCTCTCTCTCTCACACACACACAGCGCAGCACACTCTCTCTCTCTCTCTCACTCTCTCTCTCTCTCACACACACACAGCGCAGCACACACACTCTCTCTCACTCTCTCTCTCTCTCACTCTCTCTCTCTCTCACACACACACACAGCGCAGCACTCTCTCTCTCTCTCTCTCTCTCTCTCTCACACACACACACAGCGCAGCACACACTCTCTCTCTCACTCTCTCTCTCTCTCTCTCTCTCTCTCACACACACACACACACAGGGCAGCACACTCTCTCTCTCTCACTCTCTCTCTCTCTCTCTCTCTCTCACACACACACACACAGGGCAGCACACTCTCTCTCTCTCACTCTCTCTCTCTCTCTCTCTCTCACACACACACACACAGGGCAGCACACACTCTCTCTCTCACTCTCTCTCTCTCTCACACACACACACAGCGCAGCACTCTCTCTCTCTCTCTCTCTCTCTCTCTCACACACACACACAGACAGATAGACAACGAGAGTGAGAGAATACTAGGCAGAAAGATAGACAAATAACTAGGCAAACAGGCAGAAACAAGTAAATACATACATTGCTTTAATTTACCTACTGATTCACTCCCTGCGACCGAAGTTCCGCTTTAGCTTTTACTGCTAGGAAAGAAAAAAATAAAGGAAAGGAAAAAAGCACAATTTTTGAATGGATTCAAACGCATCAAAGCAGATGTTAAAGGTGAAAACGCAGTTGCGCAACGTACGTGTCCGGAGGGCAGAATACGCAACACAGAGGAATCACCTTGACGTTACCTCCGCGCTACACATGTCAAGCACCGAACATAGCCTAATAAGGAAACAACATATTATCAATTAACGTCTTTGATCTTTTCCTCCTTTTCTTTCTTTAGTTCTTCCCTTTTTCTTCGAAGCAGATTGCAGTCTCCAGAAACGGTCCTGTATTGTTTAAAGTATGGAAAACTGTGTGTGAGACTGGAAAGAGAGAGAGAGAGGGGGGGGGAGGCAGGGGAGGGAGAATAGGGGGTTCGTGTAATTAAGCCAGGACGCATCAGCCAAAAAATGCTGTGCTCTGGATGTAAGTAAATAATGAAGCGAGGCAGAGGGGCTATGTGCGTCAGGAGTGCCTGCACTGTAATCACTTTGGCTAGCTAGAATCTCACAGACAGCTAAACAGCTCTCTCTCTCTCTCCCTCTCCCTCTCTCTCTCTCTCTCTCTCTCTCTCTCTCTCTCTCATTCTCCCTTGTGCCTGATGTCCAGTCCCATGAACACACACATCGGCCCAGAGGCAGGTTGTTGGAGAATACGGGAATGCACACATGGTTATTACAAACTGTTGTCTTCCTCTTCGTCACTTCTTATCTATCTATCTATGCATCTCTCTCTCGGTCTGTCTTTTCATTGCGTGATGCGGTTATTCTGATGATTAGTAAGACTTTAGCATAATCGCTGTGCTATAGCAGACACCGACCGGTAGGTGGCGCGAAACCTCCACAGACAGCCCGCTGCTGTTTCCGAAATCAACGAAACGATGACCGACTGGCGTGTGGAAGTAGCACTGTACAGGGTTTCTCTACACAACATACAAGTCTGCTCCTTTTCTACTGTTTTGTATGTTTGTTGTTGCTGTTGTTGTTGTTGTTGTTGTTATTATCAGTAGCAATAGTAGTAACGGTAGTGGCAGTAGTAGCTGCAGGAGCAACAATTAGTTCGAAGTAGTATTGATAACAGAATTGGAAGAATTAGCTGGAGAATAATGGAGAAGTTAAATGGAATAAAAGAAAAGAGCTGAACAATTAGAGACGTTGGAAGGGAAAAAGGGGGGTTGAAGAGGGAGAGAGGAAGAGGGGGAAGAGGGAGAAAAATAGTGGGAGAGGGGGAAGAGGGAGAGAAAGAGAGGGAGCGAGGAGCGAGGAGGGGAAGAAGGAGAGAAGCAGAGGGAGAGAGAGAAAGGAGTGGGGGGAGGGCTATGTTTGTGCTTCAGATTTTTCCCGTCATCGACACAGTAAAGACTGCAGGAGCCTAATGAGAACCAGACTATTATACTGAGAGAGGGAGACAGGGAGGGAATGAGAGAGAGAGGGAGAGAGAGAGGGGAGTGGTGGAGGGGAGAAACTGAGAAGGAGAGGGGAGGGAAAAAAGTTGGGTGGGGTTAGCTGCATTACAATAGGGGGCTATAATGTAGTAAGCATACAGTGGAACAGTGCTGTTACAGTAGAGGGCTGCGCTGTAGTAACAGTGTGGTAGAACAGCGCTGTTACAGTAGAGGGCTGCGCTGTAGTAACAGTGTGGTAGAACAGCGCTGTTACAGTAGAGGGCTGCGCTGTAGTAACAGTGTGGTAGAACAGCGCTGTTACAGTAGAGGGCTGCGCTGTAGTAACAGTGTGGTAGAACAGCGCTGTTACAGTAGAGGGCTGCGCTGTAGTAACAGTGTGGTAGAACAGCGCTGTTACAGTAGAGGGCTGCGCTGTAGTAACAGTGTGGTAGAACAGCGCTGTTACAGTAGAGGGCTGCGCTGTAGTAACAGTGTGGTAGAACAGCGCTGTTACAGTAGAGGGCTGCGCTGTAGTAACAGTGTGGTAGAACAGCGCTGTTACAGTAGAGGGCTGCGCTGTAGTAACAGTGTGGTAGAACAGCGCTGTTACAGTAGAGGGCTGCGCTGTAGTAACAGTGTGGTAGAACAGCGCTGTTACAGTAGAGGGCTGCGCTGTAGTAACAGTGTAGTAGAACAGCGCTGTTACAGTAGAGGGCTGCGCTGTAGTAACAGTGTGGTAGAACAGCGCTGTTACAGTAGAGGGCTGCGCTGTAGTAACAGTGTAGTAGAACAGCGCTGTTACAGTAGAGGGCTGCGCTGTAGTAACAGTGTAGTAGAACAGCGCTGTTACAGTAGAGGGCTGCGCTGTAGTAACAGTGTAGTAGAACAGCGCTGTTACAGTAGAGGGCTGCGCTGTAGTAACAGTGTAGTAGAACAGCGCTGTTACAGTAGAGGGCTGCGCTGTAGTAACAGTGTAGTAGAACAGTGCTGTTACAGCAGGATCTGGCTCTGGCCTGTGGATGTTTGCAGTGTGGTTTGTCAGATGATCCTAAACAGCCTCCAGTTCATATGAACACTGACTGAATAGTCCTTTATGTCCCTGTGTTGCTATAACACCAAGAGTTACATCAACAACAAGGACATATTTATATTTTAAATCATTAAAAAGACGCATGACTGATTCAGATTGTATCAGGGTAGTACTTTTACCGTTTTCCTCTACTCTTCTAGTTCTTACTGCAGCACAGCCCTGTATTGTACCAAGGCTGTGGTACTGCAGTGCTAAAACTGAGCCCTATTGTAACAGGCCCATTTCAATGCTCTGTGCTTGTTGGGGAGACAGTCGCTCACAAAAGCCAGCAACGAAGCGAACATTAGACAGCAGAGTCGGGCAGCTGCAGTTCAGTACAGTTACAGTACAGACGCCGCCGTCCGCCAATCAGCATCAGCATCAGCATCCAATCCGATGTACAGAAAAAGGCCGGGACCTACCCCCGTGATTGGCAGCCTCGGAGCCAGGGCGTTGACCAATCAGAGCTGAGCAGCGGGAATGTCGGCTCCGGCCACTGAACAATTAGAGAAGAAGGAAAGAAAAAAAACTTGGGGAAAAAGTTTTTGAACAGAGAGAGAGAGAGAGAGAGAGAGAGAGAGAGATAGGCAGACGGAGTCAGGTACAGAGGGAGAAAGACAAAAAGAGAGAAAGAGAGAGGGAGAAGAAAGGAAGACAGGAGAGAAATAAGTTTGGAGAGGGGGGGGAGGAGATAGAGGGAACAGAACAGAAAAAAGAATAGCGCATTTATTTTGGGGCAGATGCTTTGACAGCGGATAGGGAGGTGCGTTTTAAGAAAGAAGACAGACTGGGCTAATTATTTAATTGGTCTGCAATTAAGTACGGTAATTGGATTTTATTACGGATACATAGGTATGTGTCTAGCTATCTATCTTTGGGGTATTTAAAGTCTCGGTGATATTAACAGTGGTTATTATAGGAGCAGTAGTAGCTGCCCGGGACGTATAATTTTAGCAGTAGCCGTAGAAGTAGCAGTAGCGATATCAGCGGTTGTAGTAGACGTAGAAGCACACGTTACAACGGAATAGCCACAGTCGCAGCAGTAGCACCGGTAGATTCCGTAGTGTCGCTATCACGCTAGGGAAATGTTAATAAACATTAATAAATAACTATATCGACAACAACGACCGGGGAAATAATAATAATAATAATAATAATAATAATAATAATAATAATAATAATAATAATAATACAATATAAGAGAGGACATGGGCGCCGCGCCGGGCTGGGAGGAGGGAGAGCTGGAGTTTAAACTGGTTTTCGAAGAGGAGCCGATGCTGCCCCGGGCCGTCTCCCCACCGCCCAGTCCCGGGGAGGGGGCGCAGAGAGCTGGGGAGGACAGGGGGAACGCCCGGCCGCACGACAGCCACAGCCCCGGTCAGTCCGCCCGCAAGGATGCACACTGCCGCTGCGCTATACATAGCTGGATCGATGAGGAGTGGATAGCTACATTGAAACATAATGCGCTGGCGACTGTATCTTTAGTTCGTGGTGTCTGCAGTGTACAGCGTCCTCAGTGTAGTGTACTGTGTACGCAGTGGTTGGGGTATGATGTGTGTGTGCAGTTTAGTGTGTCTGTAATGCATCATGTAGTCTACAGTGTACAGTGCATGGTGTGCATTACATTATAGAGTACAGCTTGTGTGTAATATGTGTCTGTTTGTGCGAGCAGTGTGAAGTGTACAGTATGTGTAGTGCATAGCATATACTGTACATTGTGTAGTGTGTAGTGTGCAGCATGTAGTGTATGCAGTGTGTAGAGTGTAGTACACAGTGCACAGTGTGTAGTCTAACAGAATGTAGTGTGTAGTGCACAGTGTGCAGTGTTTAGCAGAAATATAGTGTGTAGTAGACAGTATTCAGTGCGTAGTAGATAGTGTGCAGTGTGTAGTAGACTGTTTAATATACAGTGTTAAGTGTCTAGTAGACAGTGTTGAGTGTGGAGTATACAGTGTGTAAAATAGTGTGTAGTATGCAGTGTGTAGAATGTAGAACACAGTGCGCAGTGTGTAGTATTACAGAGTGCAGTCTAGTGTACAGTATGTAGTGTACAGTGTGTAGTATACAGTGTGCAGTGTGTAGTAGACTGTTTAATATACAGTGTTAAGTGTCTAGTAGACAGTGTTGAGTGTGGAGTATACAGTGTGTAAAATAGTGTGTAGTATGCAGTGTGTAGAATGTAGAACACAGTGCGCAGTGTGTAGTATTACAGAGTGCAGTCTAGTGTACAGTATGTAGTGTACAGTGTGTAGTATACAGTGTGCAGTGTGTAGTAGACTGTTTAATATACAGTGTTAAGTGTCTAGTAGACAGTGTTGAGTGTGGAGTATACAGTGTGTAAAATAGTGTGTAGTATGCAGTGTGTAGAATGTAGAACACAATGCGCAGTGTGTAGTATTACAGAGTGCAGTCTAGTGTACAGTATGTAGTGTACAGTGTGTAGTATACAGTGTGCAGTGTGTAGTAGGCAGTGTGTAGTGTGTAGCAGACAGCATGTAATATACTGTGTGCAGTGTGTAGGACACAGTGTGTAGGACACACTGTACAGTGTGTAGCTCCATGTGTGTTTAATCAGCAGTGCGTGTGAGGAGAGTGTTCAGTTGCCATCTGGCCCAAACACAGCACACTGTTTACTGTTCGACAGACACCTCCCTCCTCCCTCCATCCCTCCATCCCTTCCTCAGTCCCTCCCTCTTTCCCTTCCTCCCCCCTCTCTCTGTGTGTTTCTCTAGTTTTGTCTGCAGCCTGGGGAAGAAGATACATATCCCCCTCTCCCTCACACATTTTCTCATTCTTTCTTTTAATTATTGTTTGTTTTGTTTCCTTATCCTCCTCTCAGCCTCCCTACCCTCTCTCTCAGCACTTACAGTTAGGTCCATAAATATTTGGACAGTGACACAATTGTCATCATTTTGGCTCTGTACTCCGTTTTGCCTTCAGTTTTGCCTTCAGCAAGTGAAATGCTGCTCAATTGAATTCAGGTCAGCTGATTGACTTGGCAATTGGAGAACATTCCACTTCTTCGCCTTAAAAGAGTCTTATATTGCTTTCACAGTATGCTTCATGTCATTGTCCATCTGCACTGTGAAGCGTCGTCCAATGAGTTTTGAAGCATTTGGCTGAATCTGAGCAGATAATATAGTCCTTAACACTTTAGAATTAATCCTGCTGCGTTTGTCAGCAGTCACATCATCAATAAATACAAGGGAACCAGTTCCCTTGGCAGCCATACATGCCCATGCCATAACATGCTTCACAGATGAGCTGGTATGCTTCGTATCATGAGCAGTTCCTTCTCTTCTCCATAGTCTTCTCTTCCCATCATTCTGGTACAAGTTGATCTTTGTCTCATCTGTCCATAGGATGTTGTTCCAGAACTGTACAGGGTTCTTCAGCTGTTTTTTGGCACTCTAATCTGGTCTTCATGTTTCCTGTTTACATCTTGTGGTAAACCCTCTGCATTTACTCTGGTGAAGTCTTCTCTTGATTGTTGACTTTGACACAGATACACCTACCTCCTGGAGGGTGTTCTTGATCTGGCCAACTATTGTGAAGGGGTTTTTCTTCACCAGGGAAATAATTATTCTGTCATCCACCACAGTTGTTTTCTGTGGTCTTCTGGGCCTTTTGGTGTTCCTGAGCTCACCAGTGCATTATTTCTTTTTAGGAATGTACCAAATAGTTGATTTGGCCACACCTAATGTTTTTGCTATCTCTCTGATTGGTTTGTTTTGATTTCTAAGGCAAGAATGAAGGCAAAACGCCCCAAGAACAAGCAGGAACTAAAGTCAGCTGCAGTGCAGGCCTGGCAGAGCATCACCAGGGAAGAAACCCAGCATCTGGTGATGTCTGTGGGTTCCAGACTTCAGGCAGTCATTGACTGCAAAGGATTTGCAGCCAAGTATTGAAACTCAAAATTTAATGATTATTTTAATTTGTCCAAATACTTTTGAGCCCCTAAAATTGGGGGGGACCACATATAAAAATGGGTGTAATTCCTACACCGTTCACCCAATTTGGATGTAACTACCATCAATTCCATTGTGGTGGCGTACAGAGCCAAAATGATGACAATTGTGTCACTTTCCAAATATTTATGGACCTAACTGTATTTTGTCCAGTCCAATATAATTTAGTCCAGTACAGACCAGTCAAGTTTAGTCAAGTCCAGTACAGTCCAGTATAGTCCAGTACATACCAATTCAGTACAATACAATACTATCGAGTCCAGTTCAGTACTGAGAAGTCCATATCAGCCTCAGAGAGTCCAGTACAAAATAGTCCAGTCCAGTCAATATCTGTGTTGCTGTCCCTACACAATTAAACACAAACTCCTCTTTCTCTCAACCAACCATAGAAATCAGCCTGGATGCCACTCACCCCACCCGCCCCACCACTCATGCCAACCAACCAATTGGCATCCCGATGATCCAGCAGCCGTCCAATCACAGAGCAGGGATGCACTCCCCTCCCCCGAGGCGGGTCCTTGGGAAAGAATTCAGTGGCACCTTTGAAAGTCTGCCAGCTCGATCCGTACAGGTCAGCAGCCGATTGCTAATTGATGTTTAGATAATTCATTAAATAATAATATTTTCAGTTTGGTGTTGAGTTCGCTAAAATTGTTTTATTTTCTTACAATATTTATCTCTCCCTCATTTCTCACAGATGATCTGTAGTAGATACAGCTGTAGGCCTAACTCTGAGTCTGTCTGTCTGTCTGTCAGTCTATCTATCGATCTATTGATATATCTATCTGTCTGTCTTTCTTAACCCTCTCCCCTCTTCACCCCATTCCACTTTTTTCCCACCACCTGCACTTCTCTCTGTCTCTCTCTCTCTCTCTCTCAGGTGCCTGGCTCCCGAGTACTGGAGTGTCCGAGCATCCAGATCACAACCATCTCCCCCCAAGATGACTGTGAAGGGGTGGGCGGAGGACTGGGGGGGATTGGTGGAGGAGGCGGACTGGGCGGGGGCAGCTTCTGTTCTGAGTGGGGGGGAGGAGGAGGAGGAGGAGGCTGGGACAGGGAGCGTCTGTACCTCCCCCTGGACCCTTTCTCCTACCGGGATGGGGGAGGGTCGTCCCTGAGCCCTAGTCCCGCCAGCAGCCTGTCGTCCCGCAGCTGGGTGTCCGAGGAGGCGTCCAGCTGTGAGTCCCTGGCCGGGGAGGAGGAGGAACTGAACGAAGCAACCTCTCGCTTCTGCCTGTCCCCCCTGTCCCCCCTGTCCCCCCTCTCCCCCGTGTCCCCTCTGTCCCCGCTGTCTCCGCTGTCCCCTCTCTCCCCCAGCTCCCGCCCCACCTCCCCAGGGGGCAAACGCCGACGCTCGGCCTACCTGGACGGTAACTACTGCTCCCCGCTGCCCTCCCCCTGCCCCTCCAGAAGGGGGAGCTGTTCGGAGGACGCACCGCCCCGTGCCCCGACCCCCTCCCCGTCCCCTCTCCTCGACCCCCTTCCCCATGCTGTCTCCCCCCTGCCGCCGCCAGCCCTCGACGACCCCCCGCACCAGAGATTCTCCTCCTCTTCGTCCTCCTCGTCCTCCTCCTCTTCTGCCTCCCCCGGCCCCTTCTCCCTCTCCCTCACATCTCTCGGAGTCGGACCTGGCGAACGCCTCCCCCAGAAAGCCAGGAAGACATCCCTGGAGCAGACAGCTTCCCGCGGAGAAGGGGACCCCGAGCCCGACCCCCCCGTCGCCGAGCACCCCTTGTCCAGGCGAGAGGGCACCCCGCTGGGCATGGACTACCTGTGCGTGCCCCAGGCGGTGTGCTGGGGACGGGCCCGGCTCAGCGCACACAGTCCCATCTTCAGGTGGGTCCTCAGCCACATCCTCTTTATTATAATGCAAAATTGAACATATCCAATCTGCTTTTTAGGCCCGAACAGCAGCCTGAACCCCAACCCCAGCCAACACCACAAAGTCCAACCAGGCCCCTACAGGTCCACACCCCATTCAGTTAACCCTAACAAAACCTCAACACACTGTAATTCTAATTTCACCACTAGAGTGAAATGTTAAATTTCTGAAAATAATGCTCTTTATACAACCTAAATGTAACACTAAGACCATTCCTACTTTCATCTGCATCTCTACTCTAAACCTAAATTGGTCAGATTATCCTTTTTTCCGATTATTATTTTTATTGTAAAAGTTTTCTTTAACTTCCTCATATGCTGGTCATACACAAAGCTGGCAATGGTTGGTAAACACCCTACAGTACAGTGTGTTGTGTGTTAAATATAGTGTATAGCTATATGTATAGCATGTGTGTATAGTGTCTATAGTGTGTATGTTACAGTGGGTATATACAGTGGCGATTTGTGTGTGCTATATCGGTTTGTGTGCGTACTATATCGGTTTGTGTGTGTACTATCGGTTGTGTGTACTATCGGTTGTTCACGTGACTCTGCATACTGCCCATAATTAAATTAAAAATGTTGGATGTAACTAAGTTCAAAACCATCATAAAAAGCCCCTCAGTTTAAAATATACGATTACATTTATATTTTTCTTCTTCCAAAAGATAACTATCCCCATCTGCTAGCATGCCTGTGGACCACTCTGCATTATTGTTTATTTATCCGCCATCTTTACAGCAAAGTGTTGTGCAATATAATGGAAATGTAAAACTTTTTTTTTTCTAAAAACATCTGCTCTTTTGATTTTTTTGCTAAATGCACAGAAGACCCCCAGAAAGCTTAATGTAAGCTGTGCAACTGAAAATTGGTATATCACGGAGGAACAATCAATCTCTGGGATAGTTTAACCAAATAAGTTTAAATTATTATGCATTATTTATTAGGCTTAAAGGGTCGATTGAATAGGACTGAAAGCAGCGTACGGAGATGATCAACGAGCATGCAGTTTATGAAGAGTAAGGTATTCAGGAAGGAGTGCTTGTGAAAGTTAATAAAAAAATGACTACTGTTCGAGATAACTTATTTTGTACTACAATTGGATGTTTTATTTTGTTTATATGGATTCCCTGTATACATAAAACTAGGATTTTCATTCAAATCTGTACAGTAGGTAATGTGACGTAATCGATACAATATGCAAATTAGCACCAAGGAAGCTTAATATTCGTTCGGTAATGTGTTCTGAACCTTCAAAGGTAAAAATTGACCCTTTGGGTCAGCACTATTGCCTGCATAAAATTATGTATGACACAAAAACGGCGACCCATAAGTGTCATCTGTGGACACGGTCAATACTTAAAACCTAATCTGCAATGTCTTGCTCAGATGACATGGTTATATTATTAAGCAATGTGTTGCTTGAGGACAAAGCTCACACTGCTGCGTCCGCCTTGATTTCCCTTCGTCCCTAGTCCTGCCCCTCCCAGTTGAGTCAGGTGAACAACTGATATGGTACACACACAAACCTATAGTATTCAAGCAAACCGATATATTATTATTATTTATTATTTCTTGGCAGACTTAACATAAGCACAATACAAAGTTCAAAAATACAATTCAGTACAAGGCATCAAACATTACAGATTCAGATTTACACAATACAAAGCAATTCAAAGCATAACACATTTTTCAAATTCCAATTTACATGAGTGAATACAATAAATGAGGTCTTACATCCTGGATAGTAAAAGCTAAGTGCGGACAAGATGTTAGGTCACAGTCAAGGGCTACAGGAAAGGGAGCAAGGGGGAAATCAAAATAAAATGAGTACAAGTAACACAAGAAGGATGTCAAAACATAAAGTGCTATCCTACAGGAGAGAAAAGGACAAAAATTAGAAGTAGTCTGAAAAGATGTGTTTTGAGTAAGCGCCGGAAGGAGGTCAAGGACTCTGCTGTGCTGACTTCAGTGGGAAGGTGGCATATAGTGTGCATGCGAAGTTGTAAACCGAAATAATATGCAAGCAAACCAATGTATTATGGCCTGTTTGGCCCCCCATTCCCCCATAATAGTGTGCATATTGTGTACAGAGAAGTTTTTATACAGTGTAAAGTGTGTAGAGTTTAACTTATAGTGAACAGTACTATATTGTATTGCATGTTTAGAGCCCTGATTACTATATAATTCGATGCTTATATCAATACACCGTAAAGTTCGCAAGTTTCTATGTGTAGTGTGTATAGAGTTTATATACTATGTACGGAATATGGTGTGTATACAGTGTGTAAAGTGTGTGTAGTTTAGCTTATAGTGTATAGTGCATAGTGTGTACGTTACAGTGTGTAGTGTGGATAACGTGTGTACACAGTATGGTGTGTATACCGTGTGTAAAGTGTGTGGAGTTTAGCATATAGTGCAGTGTATAGTATGTATGTTCCAGTGTGTAGTGTGTATACAGTGTGCAAACTGTGTATAGAGTATGGTGTGTATACAGTGTGTAAAGTGTGTGGAGTTTAGCATATAGTGCAGTGTATAGTGTGTATGTTCCAGTGTGTAGTGTGTATACAGTGTGCAAACTGTGTATAGAGTATGGTGTGTATACAGTGTGTAAAGTGTGTGGAGTTTAGCATATAGTGCAGTGTATAGTGTGTATGTTCCAGTGTGTAGTGTGTATACAGTGTGCAAACTGTGTATAGAGTATGGTGTGTATACAGTGTGTAAAGTGTGTGGAGTTTAGCATATAGTGCAGTGTATAGTGTGTATGTTCCAGTGTGTAGTGTGTATACAGTGTGCAAACTGTGTATAGAGTATGGTGTGTATACAGTGTGTAAAGTGTGTGGAGTTTAGCATATAGTGCAGTGTATAGTGTGTATGTTCCAGTGTGTAGTGTGTATACAGTGTGCAAACTGTGTATAGAGTATGGTGTGTATACAGTGTGTAAAGTGTGTGGAGTTTAGCATATAGTGCAGTGTATAGTGTGTATGTTCCAGTGTGTAGTGTGTATACAGTGTGCAAACTGTGTATAGAGTATGGTGTGTATACAGTGTGTAAAGTGTGTGGAGTTTAGCATATAGTGCAGTGTATAGTGTGTATGTTCCAGTGTGTAGTGTGTATACAGTGTGCAAACTGTGTATAGAGTATGGTGTGTATACAGTGTGTAAAGTGTGTGGAGTTTAGCATATAGTGCAGTGTATAGTGTGTATGTTCCAGTGTGTAGTGTGTATACAGTGTGCAAACTGTGTATAGAGTATGGTGTGTATACAGTGTGTAAAGTGTGTGGAGTTTAGCATATAGTGCAGTGTATAGTGTGTATGTTCCAGTGTGTAGTGTGTATACAGTGTGCAAACTGTGTATAGAGTATGGTGTGTATACAGTGTGTAAAGTGTGTGGAGTTTAGCATATAGTGCAGTGTATAGTGTGTATGTTCCAGTGTGTAGTGTGTATACAGTGTGCAAACTGTGTATAGAGTATGGTGTGTATACAGTGTGTAAAGTGTGTGGAGTTTAGCATATAGTGCAGTGTATAGTGTGTATGTTCCAGTGTGTAGTGTGTATACAGTGTGCAAACTGTGTATAGAGTATGGTGTGTATACAGTGTGTAAAGTGTGTGGAGTTTAGCATTTAGTACAGTGTATAGTGTCTTTTTGTGTAGGGGTTGAGAGGATAGGAGAGGAATGGAGAATCTCAATTTGTTTGTTTTATATTATTATTATTATTATTATTATTATTATTATTATGAGGACAGAATGAGAAACTTTACCAGATATACGATATTTATAGGTGAAATTAATTCCATGGTTTTATCAGTACATATTAGCTATCATTATCAGTGCCCCCCGCGCACACACACAGAAAAAAGCAGCCAATCCGATCCTTTCGATTAGCATATCTCGAATGTCATCGCTGCTTCGAAATCATTCATGTTGTATTGCATGTTTAGAGCCCCGATTACTATATAACTCGATGCTTAACTCAATACACCGTAAAGTGCGCAAGTCTGAGCAATAGCGTCTCTTTCGATTGCTAACCGTGACCGGGACCGTTGCGCCCTTCGCCGGCGTATATAAAAGCAAACGGGCAGGCAGTGGTTTCCAGTGGGAAGAAGCTCACTGTAGAGGTCACATGCTGAGTGCCAGTCGGTCTGAGACAAGAGCCAATCGCTGCTCTAGCAGGGCATCACCTGACGCGGGTGAGCGAGCGCACAGCAAAGCGGGCCACTGGCGAGGCCCCGGAGCAGGAGAAGCCGCGGAGCAGCGTGTCGCTCCCCCGGTGGATGCAGCCTCGCCGGGCTTGGAAACACTCGCGGCTGGCAGCTGAGTGCGATGTGTGAGCTGAGAGACGCCTCTCACAACCCAATTCAGACTACTCTCCTCCCACTCTTACCTTTTTATTGGGGAATTATTCTAAATAGTAGAGATTTTAATTATTTGTGTTGTGATCATAAATAATTTAGCCTAATAAGTTAATATCTAAGTGATCCAAGGATCCTATCCAGTCTGATTTTAAATGTTCACAAAGTTTCAGCTTCAGCCACATCGCTGGGGAGTTTGTTCAGATTGTGACGCCTCTCTGTGTGAAGAAGTGTCTCCTGTTTTCTGTCTTGAATGCCTTGAAGCCCAATTTCCATTTGTGTCCCCGGGTGCGTGTGTCCCTGCTGATCTGGAAAAGCTCCTCTGGTTTGATGTGGTCGATGCCTTTCATGATTTTGAAGACTTGGATCAAGTCCCCACGTAGTCTCCTCTGTTCCAGGGTGAAAAGGTTCAGTTCCTCAGTCTCTCAGTAGGACATTCCCTTCAGACCTGGAATAAGTCTGGTTGCTCTCCTCTGAACTGCCTCTGGAGCAGCGATATCTTTCTTGAAGTGTGGAGCCCAGAACTGTCCACAGTATCCAGATGAGCTCTAACTAGTGCATTGTACAGTCTGAACATCACTGCCCTTGTTCTCAATTCTGCACTTTTGACAATATACCCTAACATTTTGATGGAATACATAAGCTTTAATATAGTTTATTAAATGATAGGATTTAGCTCAGCCCATTCCTAATACACCACACAGTGAGTAGCGTCAGAGTAAGAGCAGATCCAGTCTGCAGCTTCACTGTGTAACTGGGCCCAGATTTTCAGTGACACCTTCCTGGATTTAACCCCTTCATGCTGCCTTCTGTTCCCTTTCTCAGTCCTCTCATTGGTTGCCCTCCTCAGGTCAACTGCCCTGCCGCCGCTGGATTGGCCGCTGCCCTCGCAGTTCGACCAATACGAGCTGTGCATCGAGGTGCAGCCCCGCCCCCACCACCGCGCCCACTACGAGACTGAGGGCAGCCGGGGCGCGGTCAAGGCAACGCCAGGGGGGCATCCTGTCGTCAAGGTAATCCCCCAGTGCTGGGACAATAGTGCAAACTTTGGACAGCACAGTGACTGCAGCTGTACATTGCAGTACAGTGCAGTGACTTTGCAGTATAATATAGTTACTCTGTAGTAGCAGTCTGGTCCAGACAAGTCAGTGACACTACAGCACCAGTACAGTCCAGTCCAGCCCAGTCAGTGACTCTACAACACCAGCACAGTCCAGCCCAGTCCAGTCAGTGACTCTACAGCACCAGTACAGTCCAGTCCAGCCCAGTCAGTGACTCTGCAACACCAGCACAGTCCAGTGCAGTCGTCAGTGACTCTGCAGCACCAGCACAGTCCAGTCCAGCCCAGTCAGTGACTACAGCACCAGCACAGTCCAGCCCAGTCAGTGACTCTATAACACCAGCACAGTCCAGCCCAGTCCAGTCAGTGACTCTACAGCACCAGTACAGTCCAGTCCAGCCCAGTCAGTGACTCTACAACACCAGCACAGTCCAGCCCAGTCCAGTCAGTGACTCTACAGCACCAGTGCAGTCCAGTCCAGCCCAGTCAGTGACTACAGCACCAGCACAGTCCAGCCCAGTCAGTGACTCTATAACACCAGCACAGTCCAGCCCAGTCCAGTCAGTGACTCTACAGCACCAGTACAGTCCAGTCCAGCCCAGTCAGTGACTCTGCAACACCAGCACAGTCCAGTGCAGTCGTCAGTGACTCTGCAGCAGCAGTGCAGTCCAGTCCAGGAAATAAACAAGATTCCTGAAGTGCACTGAAGTGTGAAGATACAGCGACACACTCACGCACACTGAGTGCTCATGTGCACTCACTCACTCACTCACTCACACTGACCACACGGACACACTCACACACACTCATTCTCTCACTCACGCACACAGACGGACACACACGCGCTCACACACACACTGATGCTCACTCGCACACACACACTGAAACACACACAAGCTGTCTGTGAGACTCTGTTCCCAGTTCAAACTGGCTCTCTGCCCATTGCTCTTAACTCAGCCAGTGAGTCATAGAGGACCATGCGTGAGAGAAAAAGAGAGGGGAAGAGAGAGGGGGAGGAGAGGGAAGGAGGAAGAGAAGGAAAGGGGCAGAGGGAAGGAGAGTGCGAAAGAGTTTAATATACAACAGACTTGCATGCTGACTTACTGACTGACTGGCTGGCTGGAGTGTACAAAACAATACAGCACCACAGATCAACAGAAGAAAGAGGGAGGGAGGGAGGGAGAGGGGGACTTAATATACAACAGATACACTGAGTGACAACGCTACGCTGCAGCACAGAGAGAGGAGGAAGAGAGAAATGGATAGAGAGAGAGGGGTGAAAGCAGATGCAGGGCCTCACTGACTGGACACCAGTGTGCGCTCTCACTGCACAGAGAACGAGAAGGAGAGAGAGAGAGAGAGAGAGAGAGACAGAGGAAGAGGGAGGATGGGCTATAGTAGTAGTTCCCACGCTAGCCTGAGTCATTGAGTCATCCCTCCCTTTCTCTCTCTGTCTCTTCCTCTCACCCTCTGTCTCCATCTCATTCTGTCTGTCTATATGCTTGACAATTCACTGGGTCTAATGTATTACCCCCCCACACACACACCTTTTAAAGCAGTGTTAATGTGCTGTAGTGTTCAGTGTGTCTGTATTAACCCTCTCTCTCTCAGGTCAGTGTTAATGTGCTGTAGTGTTCAGTCAGTCAGTGTGTCTGTATTAACCCTCTCTCTCTCAGTGCAGTGTTAATGTGCTGTAGTGTTCAGTGTGTCTGTATTAACCCTCTCTCTCTCAGTGCAGTGTTAATGTGCTGTAGTGTTCAGTGTGTCTGTATTAACCCTCTCTCTCTCAGTGCAGTGTTAATGTGCTGTAGTGTTCAGTGTGTCTGTATTAACCCTCTCTCTCTCAGTGCAGTGTTAATGTGCTGTAGTGTTCAGTCAGTCAGTGTGTCTGTATTAACCCTCTCTCTCTCAGTGCAGTGTTAATGTGCTGTAGTGTTCAGTCAGTCAGTGTGTCTGTATTAACTCTCTCTCTCTCAGTGCAGTGTTAATGTGCTGTAGTGTTCAGTCAGTGTGTCTGTATTAACCCTCTCTCTCTCAGTGCAGTGTTAATGTGCTGTAGTGTTCAGTCAGTGTGTCTGTATTAACCCTCTCTCTCAGTGCAGTGTTAATGTGCTGTAGTGTTCAGTCAGTGTGTCTGTATTAACCCTCTCTCTCAGTGCAGTGTTAATGTGCTGTAGTGTTCAGTCAGTGTGTCTGTATTAACCCTCTCTCTCTCAGTGCAGTGTTAATGTGCTGTAGTGTTCAGTCAGTGTGTCTGTATTAACCCTCTCTCTCTCAGTGCAGTGTTAATGTGCTGTAGTGTTCAGTGTGTCTGTATTAACCCTCTCTCTCTCAGTGCAGTGTTAATGTGCTGTAGTGTTCAGTGTGTCTGTATTAACCCTCTCTCTCTCAGTGCAGTGTTAATGTGCTGTAGTGTTCAGTCAGTGTGTCTGTATTAACCCTCTCTCTCTCAGTGCAGTGTTAATGTGCTGTAGTGTTCAGTCAGTGTGTCTGTATTAACCCTCTCTCTCTCAGTGCAGTGTTAATGTGCTGTAGTGTTCAGTCAGTCAGTGTGTCTGTATTAACCCTCTCTCTCTCAGTGCAGTGTTAATGTGCTGTAGTGTCCAGTGTGTCTGTATTAACCCTCTCTCTCTCTCTCTCTCTCTCTTTGTATCCATCCTTCCCTCTCTCCCACCCCCCACTCGGTCACTGTAGCTGCTGGGGTACAGTGAGCAGCCCCTGTCGCTGCAGATGTTCGTGGGCACGGCGGACGAGCGGACCCTCCGGCCGCACCCCTTCTACCAGGTCCACCGCATCACGGGCAAGATGGTGGGCACTGCCAGCCAGGAGAGCCTGCAGGCTGGCACCAAGATACTGGATATCCCTCTGAGCCCGGAGAGCGGCATGAGTGCCCTGTGAGAGAGAGGGAGAGGGGGAGAGAGAAGGGAAATGAAGGGAGGGAGATGGGGTGGGACAGAGTGGGATAGACAGGGAGGGAGAGAGGGAGGGAAGGAGAGAGTGGGAGAGTGGGAGAGACGAGGGGGAGAGAGAAAGTGAGAAGAGATGGGGATGGAAAGAGTGAGAGAGACACGAGGGAGAGAGGGAGAGAGATGGGGAGGGAGAGAGGGAGAGAGATGGGGGAGATGAACAGAAGAGATGAGGAGGGAAAGAGTGAGAGAGACACAAGGGAGAGGGAGAGAGATGAGGGAGAGACGGGGAGGGAGAGAGTGAGAGACATGGGAAGGGAGGGAGGGATAGAGGGAGAGAGATGGGGAGGGAGTAGATTCAAGTGCAGTGATTTAATGTCTGCCAGTGTGTATATCTACTGCTTTAACCCCTCTCTCTCTCTCTCTCTCTCTCTCTCTCTCTCAGGGTGGACTGTGCTGGGATTCTGAAGTTGCGGAATTCAGACATCGAGCTGCGGAAGGGCGAGACGGACGTGGGCCGCAAGAACACGCGTGTGCGCCTGGTGTTCCGCACACACGTGCCGCTGGGCCCGGGCAGGGTGCTGTCACTGCAGACGTCCTCCCTGCCCATCGAGTGCTGTGAGTTACCCTGTGTGCGTCGGCACTGACCCAGGGATGTGAGTTGACCGCTGTCAGTGTATTGATCGCTATCTGTCAGAGTATTGATCACTGTCAGTGTATTGATTTCTGTCTGTCAGTGTATTGACTGCTGTCAGAGTATTGCTGTCTGTCAGTGTCTTGATCTCTGTCTGTCTGTTTATTGGTTGCTGTGTGTCAGTGCATTGTTTGTTGTCTGTCAGTGTATTATTGATCGGCAATGGTCAGTGTTGTTGATCATTATTTGACAGTGTGTTGATCGCATTGTGGATCAGTACTGATCAGGTTACCAACCAGGTTATAGATCAGTATCAATCACGGTTAACAGGTTATGAATAAAGGTATGAGTCAAGCTAACCGATCGGGTTTATCGAGGGCCTTGCTGACGAGGGTGTCGGTCTCTGTCTCAGCCCAGCGCTCGGCCCAGGAGCTGCCCGTGGTGGAGGCTGCCAGTGTGTCCTCCTGTGGTGTGGAGGGAGGGGAGGAGCTGCTGCTGACTGGCGCCAACTTCCTGCCCGAGTCAAAGGTCATCTTCATCGAGAAAGGGCCAGGTGGGTGACTGTGTGTGTGTCTGAGTCTCTTTGTGTGTGTATGTGTGTCCACATTTTTGTGTATACCTCTGCATGATTAGTGCCAGTGCTTGTATGTCCAAATATAGCTCTAATTTACATTGGAATGAAGTCATCCGATAAGATTAATTTCTTGTATTTGATTGGCAGATGGCAAGCTCCAATGGGAGGAGGAAGCCCTGATTGACCGGGACAAAAGCAATGAGGTACATCAGCTCAAACATAAGGCAGTGAATTCTGGCATGGGGCTTTATCTCCATCTAGTGTTCATGATGGGGAACTGCAGCTGTTACCAAATCCATGAAAACTGGTTTAAAAATACTCCAGGCAGTCAGTCAGCGTATCAGTCTGTTAGTCAGTGTAATGTTTTCAGTATAATCCTGTATCAGACGAGTAATGTGTCTGTGTCTGTGTGCATCTCTCTCACTCTCACTGTGTGTCTCTCTGTGTTTG
The DNA here is from genome assembly GCF_036373705.1 of Amia ocellicauda. Classification (NCBI taxonomy): domain Eukaryota; kingdom Metazoa; phylum Chordata; class Actinopteri; order Amiiformes; family Amiidae; genus Amia; species Amia ocellicauda. Next base: position 10,206,911 of record NC_089863.1, read on the forward strand.
TCTGTGTGTGCATGTGTCTCTACATGTGTGTCTCCATGTATATCTATGTGTTTCTGTGTGTCTCTGTCCTTGTGTTCCTGTGACTCTGTGCGTCTCTGTGGCTGTCCGTGTGTGTGTGTCAGTGCTGCCTGTGTGTGCGTGTCCCCGTGTACAGTGACTGCAGGGTGAGTCGGCCCGTCTCCGTCTGCTACTACGTCTCCAACGGCAAGAGGAAACGCAGCGGCACTCAGAGCTTCAGATACCTGCCAGGTACCACTGCCCGTCTCCATACCGTCTCTCTGAGTTGTCCTTGGATATGTATGGGTATCATCTGTCCTGTCCGACTGTCTGTCCATCCTGTCCGGATGTCTTTTGTTCCAGGTCTGATTGTCTGTTTGTGTCCGTCTCTCAGTCCTGCCCTGGGTGTAATGTCCTTGTATCTGTCTGTCTTTCTGTCCATAATTTGTCTGTTTGTACTCTTTGAATTTGTCTCACTCTCTCTGTCTGCTCTGTCCCAGGGCAGTTCATGTACTAATGTGCCCTTTTGATCAGTGTATTTGTGTACTGCATTAACTTACCCCTCCCTCTCTCTCTCTCGCCCTGTCTTCAGTGATGTTCAAAGAAGAGGACACCCCCTCCGGGCCCTGCCCCTCCGCTATGGTGTTGGATGGAGGAGGTGTCGAGGGGGGGCAGGGGGAGGTGACGCTGCACCGCCTAGGAATGGCTGGCGAGGGGAGGGACATGAGCGGGGGTGGCGGAAGTGACAGTGGAGGAGGAGGAGGAGAAGGGGTGGCGGGGGAGAGAGGGGGACACCAGCTCCACCTGCCCCCTTACCCCGGAGAATACCACCACAGTTACCCTTCCATGGGGTATCAGGACAGCTACTTCCCCAGGGTGGGAGAGCCGGGGCCGGGGAGCTCCGGGGGCACGTTCTTGGATGGGCAACCCAGCTTTGAGTGCTTGGAGCTGGGCATAAACGATCTGATGCTCCCCCACTTGCAGAGGCCCAATCCCCCGTCTCCCTCCCCCTGGCTGGACTCGCCCTACCTCTCCTCCTCCCCTTCCCCCTCTCAGAGCGCCTCCCTAAGCCCCTACACAGCAAGCAGCCCCCTCTCCTCCTCCCCCCAGGTCCCCAGCCTCCTGTCCCTGCACCCCAGCCACTCCGACTCCGGCCCCCACTCCTCCAACCTCCAGTCTCCCAACTATGGCCGACTGTCTCCCAGCTTCCCCCAGCCTGTCCAGTTCGACCCCCCCCTCCCCTGCTCCTACACCACCCCCTCCATGAACCTGACCCCTCTTCCTCCTCCTCCTCCTACCTTGTCCTCCTCTTCTTCCACCTCTCTCTCCTTCCCCCACTCTCACCCCTCACAAGACCACTCCCACCCCAACCCCCACCACCTGCATTCTCCCACTCCACTACCCCCTCCTGCTCTTTCGTACCCGGGCCAGTTTGGAGGGGGGAGCGGGGGCTCCGAGTGGGGGGGGCAGTTCCAGGGCAGAGATGCGCTTGACCCCCCCAGGCTTGGACCGGGGGCCCCGCCGGGGGGGAAGCCTGAGGAGATGGTCCTGGAGTTCGCGGGCCACGGCTCCATCGGCCACATCACCCTTGAGGAAGGTGGGTCTGTGATACCAGAAGGACAGACACACAGACAGATAGACAAGCAGATAATCAGAACCCATAAGGCAGACAGCCAAACAGGTAGTCCAACAGACAGACAGCACCAGTACAGACAGGATAATAAAATCTGTTACTCAACTTATGTAGTTTAGTTGCTATTTGTTGTATTTCTGTGTAGTTTACCATTCTCTGTCTGTCTGTCTCTCCAGTGAATGAGTTCATAGGAGACAATCTGACTGCCTTCCCCCACACAGACCTGGATGGAAGACCAGGCTAGACTGAAGAGAGACAGAGAGACATGGAGACCCTCAGAGGGACACAGGCCCTCACAGTCACACCCAGACACAAACTCATCTCACACCGACAAACACACACACTGACACTGGACTGCACTTCTAAACAGAACACTCACAGAGGAATTCAAACACTACACCATTACAACACCACAGGGAAACCTACAGCCAAAACACCACGGCCTCCCATTCAGTCGAGAGCGGCACATGGAGGCACTCAGTGATATACGGGAGGAATTACCACCCCTGTGCTGTACTGTTACTGGCATGGTACTTAAGGGTCTGGCAGTAAATCCTACAATACCATTAAAAAACAAATATACTGCAGTACTAGTGTAGTATTCCCCCTCCTGGTCCGTTTGCTCTCTCCCAGTGTATTTAAATTATCACCAGCAATATTTTTCATATTGATATAGATTGATATTCTTCATATTATTATCTTACACATGTATATTTGTCCTGTTAACAGCATTTTACTCTTTCTACAATGACAGTTTGTTTGACAGTCTGCACTGTTCAGAGACCACTAGTACAAGTCACTTTGGTGAATCTTAATGTCTTTGCGTATATATAAATGTTTTTAAGCTTTGTTTACTCTCAAGGAAAGTGGAATTCTCCATTATTTGTTTTGTAATCTTTTTTATAATAAAATAAATTCAAACAGACATTGTTGCAGTTTTGACAATGACAGTGGTAGTGTGGTCTGTCCGTCCGTCTGCCCGAGTGTAGGTATCGGGTAGCTGTCTTTCTATACGGCTGCATGGTCCAGGTGTCTGTCTGTGCATCCGTGTCTGTCTGTCTGCATGTGTTGACGCGGTCTATATCCAGTCCAGTGTAACTCCATGTATAGAAATGACCAATTTGATTAGCAATCAGTTGCATAGTCAACAGTGAGGGTGTAACGAGATAAAGAACTGCAGATTCCGAAAGCAAACTTTGAATTATTTTATTGATTTACTTGACACTTTGAAAGTACAATTTAAGGACACTAAATTGGACATGCACAGAAAATGCACACATGTATAACTGAATCTAAAGCTACGTAAAACAAACTGTATATGAGAAGAAAAGAAAGATGGACAGAGATCGAAAGATAGATAGGTAGATAGAAATAAGTGTAATCCCCTTGTATAATTACATAGTATAGTTTCAAGCAATAGACTGTTCTACAATACAATTACAAATGATCTGCGTATTATAAGCTAGTACTTCCAGGAACAAGACTATTGGCTGGTCTCACAGACATTGATTTGCACTAGTCCAGGACTATTCTCCCTAAAACAACTGTGTAGTCTGTGACTAGTGCTAATGTTTGTCTGGCAGACCAGGCCTAAGAGTGTAGAAGTGTTTACTTTCTGTGTTCACACAGAAAGAAAAAAAAAAAAAAAAGGGATATGCATAACTGAATCTACAGCTACCTTTTGATCTATAGTGATAGCGAGGTAAAATAAATGGATTTGAGTGAAGAACAAATATGGATAAACAAAGAGACAGACAGGGATGAAAGATACAAATCCCCTTGAACAATTACTTCCTATAGCTTCAGAAGTGCTTTGATTATTCTCTTCACATCTAATGTGTTCTACAATAATAGCAACTTACAAATGAACCCCTTACAATAAGCTAGAACAAAGAGTATGGATGTGTTTACTAACTGTCCTAGATAGAGAGGTGGACAGATAGAAAATCAGATTTACAGAGGGCTGGAAACATCCCTTCAGAAAGGACACTCACTTTAATATAAACACACAGTTAGATTTACAGGCCTGGGATTCAAAGAAAGCGAACACCTTCCCAGTGAAGGGCGCCTTGATGGTGACCATTTCCTGCTTGGCGTCGCCGCTCACCCTGTAGAATCCCAGCGTGCCCCCCTCATAGTCCAGCCGCACCTCCAGCTCTCCCAGCTGGGCTTGGTCGGGCAGTGCCTGGCTTGTGCTGCGGCTGTGGTATGTGAATGTGTTGTTTGACCACCGCAGATACACCTGGTTAAACTCTGTATATGTTGTGAATTGTTTTGTGGTATTGCACACCCCCACAGACCAGTAGGTGCCGGTCACTTGTACCAGCCATCTGTGCACCCCACGGGAGAAACTCTGGGAGCTCAGAACAGATGCAGATTCGTAGTAATGCATGCTAAGACACTTACAGCCAAACCCAGCTTCATTTTTAGATGTTATATTGACTTTGCCCTTCACTGCATTGCTGTCAAAGGTGAGCCTCACCCTCAGAAAATCCATCGCTGGATCAATCAGAGTCTTCAGGGATTTCAGGAATGCAAGCCACTCGTCTGGAAAGTGTCTTTTATGGTCCAGCTGGGCCAGGACACCTTCTTTGTTGAAGTTCTTGCTCATCACTTGATTCAGCGTCACCCTGCTGGCCTGGGCTGCCCTCCCCTCCACAGTAGGGTAATTCTGAAGGAAGTGGAAGGGGTCACTCAGCCCCACTGCATCCTGTATCTGCTGCTCCACCTCCTTCAGTAGAGTTCCCTGCTGGGACAGGGTGGCCAGACTCTGTTCAATCCCTCCCTCGATTTTCCTCAACTCTGCCTCGATCGCCCTCATCAGCTGGGCACTGTGCTGCTCGGCCCTCCTGAGGAAGTTGGCCAGGATGGCTTTGGCTTTCTCCCTCAACTCATCATCTGTGGCTTGTGTTTCGGTCTGTACCTCCCTCCCCTGCTGCTGGAGTTTCTCACACCGCTTCTGATTCCCACGTATAGTTTTGAGATCCCCTTCCAGCTTCTGTACCAGATCCCTCTGCGCTGTGGGGAAGCTTTTCAACTCGTGATTCCTGTGCTGCCCTTCTATGGTGCAGGACACACACACACAGGTCTTGTCCTGTAAGCAGTAGTACTCCAGGAGCTTGCCATGCAGCTGGCAGCGGCGCAGGTTCAGGTCTTCAGAGGGGTCCTGTAAGGCATGGCTCCTGTAGGCCTCCTTCACCAGGTGTGGCTGCAGGTGGGGGGCGCACATGGACACCTCACACTTCAGGCAGGTCTTTATGGCAGCTCTGGGGCTGTCCAGACACACGTCGCACAGAGCCGTCGCAGGGCCGGACCCAGGGCTGTTGGCTCTGAAGTTCTCCACGATGCTGCCCAGCTTGAAGTTCCTCTGCAAGACCTCAAGTCCAGAGAACTGGGCCCGGCACTCCGGGCAGCTGAGGCTCACTGCCCCCTGCTTCTCCACATTGTCTATGAGCGCCGTGATGCAGGTAGTGCAGAAGCTGTGTCCGCAGGGCAGGGCGGAGGGCTCCACATAGAGCTGCAGGCACACAGCGCAGGTCAGCTCGGCCTCTAAGGGCTGCTCTGGTTTTGAAACAGACTTCTTCCTTCGTGTCTTCTTCCTGAGTACCATCCTCTACTTTGAGTCGTCTCTGCTGCCTTTAGACAAATCCGCTCTGCTCAGAGATCCAGTTGGCTGCTGATCCAGCCGAAAGGATTTGCCCAGGAGGGAAGAGGAAAATAGTCTGGACAAACAAGAATGAGAAATGTACATGTTAAATATAGTTCAAGGCTTGTTAAAGATTTTTCACTATTGTAATGTTTTTTGTTTTTAAAAACATACACCATATTCCCACAAAGTTGGACTGGTAACTCAAGTCCCCACAAAATAAAGTATATAAACTGCAAAAAAACAGATCCTAAGAAGAAGTCTAAGCAGCCCCGGCTTTTCAAAACTGGGGCACGGGGCACCAAATCTAAAACAGCGCACATTTTTTTCAGAGTGTCTGTTTTCACAGATTTAACTTAAATGTTGTGTTTTTTTCCACAGATTTAGTAAATACTTAAGCCATTTTCCCCCATTTATAAATATTTCATTTTTTTTAAATAAATACTTAAATAAATATTTATAATTTCATTAAATATTGAGCTAATTCCTAAACATTTAACTTTGAAATAAATATTAAACATAATCTTAAATCTGACTCACAAAATAAATATATAGCTTTTAAATAAATGTTTAGTCTAAATCTAAAGGTGAAATGTAAATGTTAAATCTAAATCTTAAGTTTGCAAAATAAATGTATAGCTAACATGCATATACAATGCCCCTTATCTTGTACAGTATTTCAGTAAACCGTGTTATGTGAGCTGCGTCTGGGTACATGGCATCAAATGGTCTGATTGTGTTTTCGTGATGCGGTTGAAAAGCAAAAGCACCCCAGTAAACACTGAAGAAGGAAAAAAAAAATCACCGAACTATGGCAAGCCAAATTATCATTTAGAGATATCTCTAAATCATTGAAAGATATCTAATTTAAAAGTACATTTAGGGATATCTCTAAATTATTTGAAGATATCTCTAAATGATTTTGAGATATATGCAAATCATTTAGAGATATCTTTAAAAAGCACCTTATTTAGATATCTCTAAATCATTTAAAGATATCTTTAAACGATTTAGAGATATCTTGAAATATTTGAAGATATCTTGAAATGCATTTAGAGATATCTCTAAATGATAATTTGGCTTGCCATACTGAACTGGATATATACAGTAAGAGGTCAGCGGACAAATAGCCCAGGCTGTGAAGTATTAAGTCACAGATAATCATTTCCCCCTTTAACACCCCGTCCTGGTCATCAGTGGTCACTCATATTGGATTTATACTAAATAACACAGTACTGGTCATCAGTGGTCACTCATATTGGATTTATACTAAATAACACAGTCCTGCTCATCAGTGGTCACTCATATTGGATTTATACTAAATAACACAGTCCTGCTCATCAGTGGTCACTCATATTGGATTTATACTAAATAACACAGTCCTGCTCATCAGTGGTCACTCATATTGGATTTATACTAAATAACACAGTCCTGGTCATCAGTGGTCACTCATATTGGATTTATACTAAATAACACAGTCCTGCTCATCAGTGGTCACTCATATTGGATTTATACTAAATAACACAGTCCTGCTCATCAGTGGTCACTCATATTGGATTTATACTAAATAACACAGTCCTGCTCATCAGTGGTCACTCATATTGGATTTATACTAAATAACACAGTCCTGCTCATCAGTGGTCACTCATATTGGATTTATACTAAATAACACAGTCCTGCTCATCAGTGGTCACTCATATTGGATTTATACTAAATAACACAGTCCTGCTCATCAGTGGTCACTCATATTGGATTTATACTAAATAACACAGTCCTGCTCATCAGTGGTCACTCATATTGGATTTATACTAAATAACACAGTCCTGCTCATCAGTGGTCACTCATATTGGATTTATACTAAATAACACAGTCCTGCTCATCAGTGGTCACTCATATTGGATTTATACTAAATAACACAGTCCTGCTCATCAGTGGTCACTCATATTGGATTTATACTAAATAACACAGTCCTGCTCATCAGTGGTCACTCATATTGGATTTATACTAAATAACACAGTCCTGCTCATCAGTGGTCACTCATATTGGATTTATACTAAATAACACAGTCCTGCTCATCAGTGGTCACTCATATTGGATTTATACTAAATAACACAGTCCTGCTCATCAGTGGTCACTCATATTGGATTTATACTAAATAACACAGTCCTGCTCATCAGTGGTCACTCATATTGGATTTATACTAAATAACACAGTCCTGCTCATCAGTGGTCACTCATATTGGATTTATACTAAATAACACAGTCCTGCTCATCAGTGGTCACTCATATTGGATTTATACTAAATAACACAGTCCTGCTCATCAGTGGTCACTCATATTGGATTTATACTAAATAACACAGTCCTGCTCATCAGTGGTCACTCATATTGGATTTATACTAAATAACACAGTCCTGCTCATCAGTGGTCACTCATATTGGATTTATACTAAATAACACAGTCCTGCTCATCAGTGGTCACTCATATTGGATTTATACTAAATAACACAGTCCTGCTCATCAGTGGTCACTCATATTGGATTTATACTAAATAACACAGTCCTGCTCATCAGTGGTCACTCATATTGGATTTATACTAAATAACACAGTCCTGCTCATCAGTGGTCACTCATATTGGATTTATACTAAATAACACAGTCCTGCTCATCAGTGGTCACTCATATTGGATTTATACTAAATAACACAGTCCTGCTCATCAGTGGTCACTCATATTGGATTTATACTAAATAACACAGTCCTGCTCATCAGTGGTCACTCATATTGGATTTATACTAAATAACACAGTCCTGCTCATCAGTGGTCACTCATATTGGATTTATACTAAATAACACAGTCCTGCTCATCAGTGGTCACTCATATTGGATTTATACTAAATAACACAGTCCTGCTCATCAGTGGTCACTCATATTGGATTTATACTAAATAACACAGTCCTGGTCATCAGTGGTCACTCATATTGGATTTATACTAAATAACACAGTCCTGCTCATCAGTGGTCACTCATATTGGATTTATACTAAATAACACAGTCCTGCTCATCAGTGGTCACTCATATTGGATTTATACTAAATAACACAGTCCTGCTCATCAGTGGTCACTCATATTGGATTTATACTAAATAACACAGTCCTGCTCATCAGTGGTCACTCATATTGGATTTATACTAAATAACACAGTCCTGCTCATCAGTGGTCACTCATATTGGATTTATACTAAATAACACAGTCCTGCTCATCAGTGGTCACTCATATTGGATTTATACTAAATAACACAGTCCTGCTCATCAGTGGTCACTCATATTGGATTTATACTAAATAACACAGTCCTGCTCATCAGTGGTCACTCATATTGGATTTATACTAAATAACACAGTCCTGCTCATCAGTGGTCACTCATATTGGATTTATACTAAATAACACAGTCCTGCTCATCAGTGGTCACTCATATTGGATTTATACAAAATAACACAGTCCTGCTCATCAGTGGTCACTCATATTGGATTTATACTAAATAACACAGTCCTGCTCATCAGTGGTCACTCATATTGGATTTATACTAAATAACACAGTCCTGCTCATCAGTGGTCACTCATATTGGATTTATACTAAATAACACAGTCCTGCTCATCAGTGGTCACTCATATTGGATTTATACTAAATAACACAGTCCTGCTCATCAGTGGTCACTCATATTGGATTTATACTAAATAACACAGTCCTGCTCATCAGTGGTCACTCATATTGGATTTATACTAAATAACACAGTCCTGCTCATCAGTGGTCACTCATATTGGATTTATACTAAATAACACAGTCCTGCTCATCAGTGGTCACTCATATTGGATTTATACTAAATAACACAGTCCTGCTCATCAGTGGTCACTCATATTGGATTTATACTAAATAACACAGTCCTGCTCATCAGTGGTCACTCATATTGGATTTATACTAAATAACACAGTCCTGCTCATCAGTGGTCACTCATATTGGATTTATACTAAATAACACAGTCCTGCTCATCAGTGGTCACTCATATTGGATTTATACTAAATAACACAGTCCTGCTCATCAGTGGTCACTCATATTGGATTTATACTAAATAACACAGTCCTGCTCATCAGTGGTCACTCATATTGGATTTATACTAAATAACACAGTCCTGCTCATCAGTGGTCACTCATATTGGATTTATACTAAATAACACAGTCCTGCTCATCAGTGGTCACTCATATTGGATTTATACTAAATAACACAGTCCTGCTCATCAGTGGTCACTCATATTGGATTTATACTAAATAACACAGTCCTGCTCATCAGTGGTCACTCATATTGGATTTATACTAAATAACACAGTCCTGCTCATCAGTGGTCACTCATATTGGATTTATACTAAATAACACAGTCCTGCTCATCAGTGGTCACTCATATTGGATTTATACTAAATAACACAGTCCTGCTCATCAGTGGTCACTCATATTGGATTTATACTAAATAACACAGTCCTGCTCATCAGTGGTCACTCATATTGGATTTATACTAAATAACACAGTCCTGCTCATCAGTGGTCACTCATATTGGATTTATACTAAATAACACAGTCCTGCTCATCAGTGGTCCCTCACTGAAGCAGCGCACTGTGATAGTGGCCGGTCATGCCTGTAACCAGATGCATTGTGGGAAACTCGTGTATAAAACACTCAATATACGAGAGATCGTGAGAATCAGACAGTTTAAGTGCCTCGTAAAATATGAATGTATTAATTTTCAACAAGTTTCACTCAGAAGAAAAAAAAAAGTGTGCACTGTTTTACGTTTGGCGCCCCACACTGTCAATACAAATTACCATTGTCAAAAGATCAGCTGCTTTCAGACAGACTTACACTTATTGTGCACTGAATATCTTAAAACACACGGACAAAAACGATAGGCGCCCTGAGAAAAACAGGATTTTAACTAACACCCAGGAGTGCATCATATCGTTTTAAAACTTAAACTTTCGATTTACGTGTGCCCGTTAAAAGAAAGATACAAATATACCCTGGACAGTCCGATTCGGCACAGATTTATTATGGCGATGCAATAATATATAATTAGCTGGAGCCGGACGGTGCAGTTGCATGAACTCAATCTGTGAGGAGCAGCAGGAGAAACACAAGAAACAAACCTGTTGCGAGGCCGGCAGAAGATAAAAGAAAACCCAACAGGCCTTTCAATGGGCATCTGATGGTGTGTAATGATACTACTTCTAATAATAATAATAATAATAATAATAATAATAATAATAATAATAACGGTCTCTTGCTCCTCGATGCAGCTGGCGGATCCAGGTCAGTTTGCAATGGAGCAGCTCCCGCCCTCCTGTCTCTGACGTCACTGACATTTGAACGTCGCACGAGCGGGAAACTGCAGCAGCAGCAGCATCCGCATGCAAACGAAACCAGCAAAAAAATATATATATATATAATAATCGGAAAATATAGACACCCGGGGGAGGGACTGGATATCATATAACGAAATAATAATGATAAGTATTCAGAAAACATAGACACACGAGGGAGTGACATCTAATATAATCCTCTTTGTACAGTATTTTAAATGTTGGCCCCACAGTCAGTTCAAAAGCCACGTCTGCTAATGTCGTTAGACAACTTAGCTATTTACTTGGTAAAATAAGCAAATGTATCTCGTCTGGCTAGTATCAATGTAAAGATGTATTCTTGTTTTACTGTAATTATTATCATTCAAACCTGAGCAGATCAGTTGTGACATCTGATCTGGTGTCAGTTTGTAATTAACTGAGGTCAAAGCAGTCTCTATATCTGGCCTGGTGTCCGTTCATGATCAGAGCCTGGTCCTGACTTTCTTAGTTGATTAATAACTCACATGTGTTCCCAGTATTATGAAATTGGTGATTTAGGGTGACCTATAAGAGTAAGTGGTTTGGGCCTCTTCAGGACCAGGATTGAGCACCCCTGCTACTGAAGCATTGCGATCGGTGAGGCTGTTTTATTACAATCCAATGATTTATTTGCACACACACACACACACACACACACACACACACACTAACAGGCTGAGAGGTGTCTTTTGGTTAGTTTATTTCTCTCTGTGCTGTAGACCTGTATTATTATTATTATTATTATTATTATTATTATTATTATTATTATTATTATTATTATTATTATTATTTCCACCTTTACTGCTATGTATTGAAGGTTTATTATTATTATTATTATTATTATTATTATTATTATTAGTAGTAGTAGTAGTAGTAGTAGTAGTAGTAGTAGTAGTAGTAGTAGTAGTAGTATATGGCTTGACCTCAGTATTTGCCTAGATCAGTGGTTCTCAATCCTGGTCCTGGCAGAACACTGACCCTGCTGGTTTTTGTTCCAACTGAGCTCTCAATTACTTAATTGAACCCTTAATGGAAGTAATAATAGTTTTAAATTAAGTATAAAATTGTATAAGTAAATTATTATATGATAAAGGAACCAACTTTTTATCAGTTACACAATTTAAAGATACAAATGTAATCAAATCAGTTTTTTTGCAGAGATCTAAAGCAATGGGTGTTCTGCCAGAAGATGGTACTATTGGTCAGCCAATATACGTAATAAGTATACCCTGCTGGTTTTTGTCCCAACCGAGATCTCAATTCCTTAATTGAACCTTAATTGAAGTAGACAGCAGAGCTTTTAAACCCCTGTCTCTCTCAGCCACTGGTGACAGTAGAGGACACAGTGTCTGTATCCTCTGTCTCCTGCTAAGCTCTGGGTGTCCAGCAGTTGGTCAGTGTGAACAGCCTCTGACAGCAGGGGAGAGAGCCCAGTGTGTTCCTGACATCAGGCCTGAGGAGGATGTACAGCACTGGAAAGGTATTAAGAGTAAATATTTCAGATATGATTATAAAGACATATGTCACTACATAATTATGAGTGTATAATATGAAATAAACATAATTATCCCAAATGGGAGGAAGAGCACAGTGTAGGTGCCCAGGATGAGGGCCAGCATGCGTACAATTCTCCTCTTCTCTGCATCTCGTACAGAGGTGGCACCAACATTCGCCCTCCTGGTGACGACAAAGAAGAAAATGAGCAGCGGAAACGGCTGGAGGAAGAGGATTGTAATTTGAGTCAGAAATGCAGTTTCAGAGAGAACAGATGTAAATATGAGTGTTGAGGACAGCAATCGGAATTGAAAACACCAAACCAACACCCAGCCGGCAGCCCAATGCACACAATGAAAGTGTTAAATATGATTACAAAGGTTGTAATATGATGATTAAGTTTAGCCTCTGTGTTTGAATTACCAGGGATGTCTGTATCATTCATGGTGTTATTCTGAGTGGTGCCAGAAAAGTACATGTAGTTCCCATCAGTGCTGCTGGAGTAGTCCATGGTGTCCTGGTCTGGTCAGTGGAGGCCGAGATCAGAGAGTGTGTGGAGTGTCTGCCCCCCTACTAACCCAGCCTCTTTCTCACACTCTGGGCCGGCCCGTCTCCCTGATCGGCTCCACAGGCCTCTCTCTGCAGGCTGGAACAGGGTGGCTCATAGGTCTGGCCTGTTCCCTCCTAGTCAATTGAAATGCATCACTTATCGATTTAAATATTTGATGTATGAATGAGGGGAAAGGAGGGGGGGGGCGGGTGATTTCTTAACAGGAAGTGCTAGTTTATGTTTTTTTATCAGTCATCGATTAATCTCTACGAAATCTGTACCAAGGACGACAGGAGTTTAAGAAACATCATGTGTTTAGTAAGAGTTCAGACATAACCATAACTTTATGAACCGTACATGTTCCTCTTTAATGTGATTATCACACAGCTCCCTCATCTCTAGATCTCATTTTAAGAATCTGACCTTGATTCTAGTTTTGTTATGTTTCAAAATGCACACATTTTTTTGCAATTTCATATTTTATTCAAAGCTTAAATGCTTGATGACATTTTTGCCCATTTTGAAGTTGCATGGGGATTGCTTATGGACAGCAGTTTTCAAGTTTTTCCACAGATTCTAAATGGGGTTCAAGTCAGTACTTTCACTTTGCCAATCAAGGCCATTTCCTCAAGTATTTGCCTGTACTTTCCTCCATCCATTTTTCCTTCAATCCAGTTTTGTCTTCCAGATATTGTTAACTGATGAAAATGTGCTCCCTTCTTAGTCATTGAACATTGAAAAGCTGTCATTGGCCCCATAGTTTCGTATCTCACCAGGTCCATCTTGCCTGGCTGCTTGGTTTGGAGGGATGGCCCAATCGAGGCAGTGTCTAAGTGATACAATGCATATTCCTTTTCTTGATGTTTGAGTACACTCTGCTTACAGGGATATTCACAGACTTTGATATGTTTTGATATGGCTTGAAATTCACTACCTGACCAAGGAACCTCACAGACAGGCCACTCAATGAATTGTGTCTTGTTAAGGTAATTTGTATGCCTGAATTTTGGTATGCCACACCAAAAGGTTGGATACGTATGCATTCATGACTTTTCCAGTTTTCATTTCATAATCATTCTATATTTACTTTGTTTTTGCTTTGAATGTGTGGAGTATTTTGTGTGTATAACATACATTAATTCCTACTTCAAAAGGGTTATGACTGCCAGTATGTCCTCCTGTGGCGTGGAGGGAGGGGAGGAGCTGCTGCTGACTGGCGCCAACTTCCTGCCTGAGTCAAAGGTCATCTTCATTGAGAAAGGGCCAGGTGGGTGACTGTGTGTGTGTGTGAGGGAGAGAGGGAGTCTCTCAGTGTGCGAGTGTGAGAGTGTGTGTATGTGTCTGTGCATGTGTCTGAATCTGTGTGTGTGTGTGTGTGTATGTGTTTGTGCATGTGTGTCTGCATGTGTGTGTCTGAGTCTCTTTGTGTGTGTATGTGGGTCCACATTGTTGTGTATACCTCTGCATGATTAATACCTGTCCTTGTGTGTTCAAATATAGCTGTAATTTACATTGGAATGAAGTCATCCAATAAGATACATTTCTTGTATTTGATTGGTCGATAGAAAGCTCCAATTGGAGGATGAAGCCCTGATTTACAAAAGTAATGAGGTACATAATTTCAAACATTAGGGAAGCAAATTCTGTCATGGGCTCTGTCTCCATCTTTTGTCCATGAATGGGAACTGCAGCTAGAAACGAATTACAAAAAAAAAGGTGGACTGGTTTAGGGATAATCCAGGCAGTCAGCCAGTGTATTCATCTGTTAGTCAGTTAGCGTAATGTTGTCTGTATAATCCTGTATCACATGAGAATTGCGTGTGGTTGTCTGCGTGCATTTTTGTCACACTTTCCATATATCTCTCTGTGTGTGTCTATGTCCCTGTGTGTCTATATGTGTCTCTGTCCCTGTGTCTCTCTGCATCTCTGTGTCTCTGTGCATGTCTCAGTGGTGCCTGTGTGTGTGTGTCCCAGTGTGCAGTGACTGCAGGGTCTCCAACGGCAAGAGGAAACACAGCGGCACTGAGCGCTGCCCGTCTCCATACCGTCTCTCTGAGCTGTCCTTGGATCTGTCTGGCCATCATCTGTCTGTTTGTCTTTTGTTCTTGTCTGTCTGTTCGTCCACCCTGTCTAATGTTTTGGTTCCCCGTCTGTCTGTCCGTCTATCACTATACCATTGTAACACCACATACAGAAGAATAAGAATAAGAAGAGCATACAGAATAATAAGAAGATCATACAGAAGAAGAGAGTATTTCCACAGCTCCATAAGCTCTTTTCGTGGTTGGTGAAAACATCAGATTTGAAGTAAGTTTTGAAGATGCTGTTTTAAAGGCAAAAGTTGGTCACAACAAATATGGATTTGATGTAGATTTTTCTTCTGTTCACTCACTTTGCATTTATTTAATTGATAAATATAATCTATTAAAATGTCTATTTTTGAAAGCATTCTTACGTTAAAGCATTTATTTACACCTGCATAAAACCTTTGCACAGAATTGTATATAAAATCATACATACAAACCGTTCCATAAATATTTGGACAGTGACACAATTGTTATCATTTTGGCTCTGTAATCAACCATAATGGATTTGAAAGGAAACAATGTATATGTGTTCCAGACTTCAGGCAGTCATTGACTGCAATGATTTGCACTAGGCATGGCTCGATACCACTTTTTCTTTTCCGATCCGATACCGATACCTCAACCTTTAATATCTGCCGATACCGATACCAATCCGATATTTTTGTTTACTACGAAGATGTTAATATGCCATATGTATGGATGATGTGAAACAAATTCTCTAATTCCTTAAATGAAAAAATACAAAGCCCACAACAACATGACTATATATATATAAAAGCATTTCCAGTAAAGAATTATAATTGTCCATTTAGAATGTAACTCAACTCAACTAAACATTAACGTAAATAGCATCTCCAGTGTTAGTCCTAAGTCATACATTTAAGTTTTTACTTAAAGATCTTCAATTTGTTTTATTTATTTTTCATTCAATAGCCAAATAGTTTAGCAATGTGTGCTGCACCGAAAATGCCTTGACATTAGCGTCCTTGTGGCAATGTTTTCTGGTCATAACAACGAAATAAAAAATGTATTAGACTATGTATGTAACTAATTCATACAATCTACTTCACTAAACGATGTACTTTTCCACGTTTCCAAACCTCACTGAACACTCAGAAACACACTGTGCGCTCGAGTAGCTGCTGTGTGTGGAGCTTCATAATATCAATGTGTTTGTTGCTCCTGTATCTTTTCTGTCATTGCTAGTTTCGCACAAGGGTGTTTGTCTTTTAGGTGGGTTAACATACCAGCTGTAGATGTGTGGTAGTTTAATTGCACTGCACATATTACACACTTAAAATGTTTTCCGCTCTGTGAGGAAGCCATTCTTGTAGCGCAGATTTCTGCAGATATGCGCAGATCTGCACAATTCCACCGATTGTGCTTGTATGGAATTTGTCGATGCAACTATTATAATCCTAGAACACTTTGATCCAGGTCAATAAATAGTCAGTGATTAAGACTATGCAAAGTCACTAAAAGTAATTATTTTTCCACATCGTTAACCCGCAGGGCCCTTGCTCTAAGTGACTGAGGTTTAATTGGCAATTATTGAACAGGATGATTTTATTGCAGCGCAGAGCAGCTCTGTGGAGAACACGCGTGCGCAGTGCGCTCTGCGGTGCTGCAATAAAATAATCCTGTTCAATAATAACGACAGTTCTGGGTGCTGAAATACACTTGGTATGACTACAAACAAATGGTTCTTTCGGAAAAATAGAATGATGGGTCCAATCGAACATGCATAAAATGTTATTTTTTAATGATTTTCGTGACTTTTCTGATTTCCCCCATTGACTCTCAGGAAAGCAGCTCCATAGTAAGACCCCGGTGACGTCACGGTGTAGTTTCTGGTCCATAGAATGAGCTGGACATAAAAAACTCACTGCACAGAATATGTTTCCACTTATAGGATAACCTGAGAAAATATGCATTTTCGGTGGTATCGGATTACAACATCTATTATTTCCGATATCCGATCCAGAGTTTTTGGCCTGTATCGGCGCATCTCTAATTTGCACCCAAGTATTGAAACTGACCATTATTATGTTAGTTTGCCCATATACGTTTGAGCCCCTAAAATTGGTGAGAACACATATAAAAATGTGTGTAATTCCTACACCATTCACCCAATTTAAGAACTTAAGAACATAAAGTTTACAGATGAGAGGAGGCCATTCAAGCCATCGTACTCGTTTGGTGTTCATTAATAACTAAGTGATCCAAGTATTCTATCCAGTCTATTTTCAAATGTTCACAAATTTTCAGCTTCAGCCACATCGCCGGGGAGTTTGTTCAGATTGTGACGACTCTCTGTGTGAAGAAGTGTCTCCTGTTTTCTGTCTTGAATGCCTTGAAGCCCAATTTCTATTTGTGTCCCGGGTGCGTGTGTCCCTGCTGATCTGGAAAAGCTCCTCTGGTCTGATGTGGTCGATGCCTTTCATGATTTTGAAGACTTGAATCAAGTCCCCCTGTTTTTAATTCTACACTTTTGACAATATACCCTAACATCCTGTTTGCCTTTTTTATGCTTCCCCACATTGTTTGGATGGAGAAAGTGAGGAGTCCACAAAGACTCCTAGGTCTTTCTCATGCGTTACTTCATCTAGTTCTATTCCTCTCATAGTGTAATTATAGTGGACATGTTTGTTACCTGCATGTAATACCTTGCACTTGTCCAAACTGAATTTCATCTGCCAGGTGTCAGCCCACAATTGAATATTATCTAAGTCCCTTTGAATAGCCTGTGCTCCAAGAATATGGTTTTCATTGAGATGCTCCTATATTTTCTGTCTAATCATAGATAAGACTGTAACCTATTGTCTATCTGAAGATAAAAATGGCTTCTCACAATCCCATCCTTAGATATTTTCACTTCCTGTGAGAGGAGAGCTCTGACTTAACCGGTATTTGTTCTCTTGTAATAAACGTGTTACTGCTCCATCGGTGTGTCCTGAGAATTCATGAAACCACTTCACAATTGTAGGGGGAAATGGACCTTTATTAATTTTAAATATTTTCAGGGAGTTGTCTGGATTTGATTGTGGGATACTCTATATGTTTGTGCCTAAAAAGTCTGTTTTTACTTTAGTGGATAAAAGATTAAGCAAAATCCTATGGGGTCGCACAGTACAGTATATCTCTTTACTGTTGGCTGCACTAAACAACTAGTAATATATGATCAAATCAAAATACAAGTGTTTCAAATGTGAAAACATATATAGGACACAGGAAAGAGCAGCACATGCAAAGAATACCCTGTCTGTGGGCCAAAACTGTCACAGAGAGGCACACGTAGGAAAATATCTCTGTCCCGGTGGGGAGAGAAGGACAGTGGCAAAGTGAAAATGGCAGTGGAGGGCAGCAGGCTTTTCCACTACAGTGACAATGACGGATCAGTCTGTTACAAACCTTCCCTTACGAACTACGACACTAAATAATTTGTGGGTGGAGAATCAAAAAGAGCTCATGCAAATCAATGGTCACAAAATAAGGAGACATACATATTGTGTGTATGTTTTATGTCTCCTTATTCTATTACCACTGATTTGATTGCATAAGCTCTTTATGATTCTCCACCCACAAATTATTTAGTGTCGTAGTTGGTAATGGAAGGTTTGTAACAGACTGATCTGTCTTTGTCACTGTAGTGAAAAATCCTGCTGCCCTCCACTGCCATTTTCACTTTGCCACTGTCCTTCTCTCCCCACCGGGACGGAGACATTCTCTTACATGTGCCTCTCTGTGACAGTTTTGGCCCACAGACAGGGTATTCTTTGTGTGTACTGCTCCTTCCTGTGTCCTACATTTCTGTTTTTTGTGTCGGGACACTGCTATGTTTAGTGCAGCCAACTTAACACAATACACACTGCTGAGGGTAATATATGCACAGAGACCCACCGAGGGGTCGGGGGTGCAGTGGGGCTTCTATGAGAGTATCAAAGCAGGGAAAAGGGATCAAAATATTACATAAAAAAGGTCCATAATAAAAACAACAAGGAGTGAGAGAGAGGGTCTTCATAAAGGGGATCTTCACTTCAGGGATATCATTGCATCTGTCTCTCTCTCTCCATCACACTCTTCACTTGAAAGCCACATCTGGGATCTTCCTTTGAGCCTGAAGAGAAAGAGAGTGAGTGAGCAAGAGAGAGTATGAGAGGAAGTGGGTGAGTGAAAGTGAGAGCGAGTGTAAAAGAGAGACGGACCTTGAGCTGGGTGAAGATCTGTGAGGCTCTGTTGAAATCCCACGCATTGTCCTGTAGACACCTGCAACACAATCTCTACTGTTAACAAGACTTGGCACACACAACACACACACTATTGTATATAATCGACACAGTGCTGTTAACACACACTATTGCAAATGTCAATGTGGCGCAGCGGTCAGTGCAGTCAGCAGTGTCCAGCAGTACGTACTTCTGTGACCACTCCAGGTTCATGCAGGACCGCGTGGAGAAGATGGACAGCATCTTTTGCTGCTTAGCGGTCAGTCTGGGCACGGAGCTGCTGGGTGGCGGGGGGGCCAACGTGGCGAACGCCCGTCTGATCATCTCCGGCTTCGCATTCTGCACAAACAGCTCATCGTTCACAATACAGAGCCTGAGAGACGAAGAGAGAGAGACCCAGAGCTCATCATTCACTATTCACAGCCTGGAGTGAAGGATGGGGGGATGAGAGGCAGAGGTGAAGAGATGAGTGGAGCTCTTACCCAGAGTTTGCTGCAGGGACTGTGATGAACGTGCGCGAGAACATGCGCACTGAGTCTCCAGACTTCTCGTTCACTGAGAGAGGGAGAGGAGAGAGAGAGAGAGAGTCAGTGCCAGATACTGTGGGATAGTAGAATCCTCCCATCTTCCTTCAAACGGTCTAGTCCACTATAGTCTAGTGCAATTTTCTGTAGTCTAGCTCAGCAGAATACTGTCCAGCCCCACCCCACTCACCTTCTTTAAACACTCCAGTGACGGTGAAGGACACTATCTTTTTCTGGAAGAGAGAGAGACAGTCAATCCATCAATCACTGAAACACTCCCTCTCTCTCACACATACTGTGACACCCAGAGAGAGCGAGAGAGACAGGCAGACAGAGACACACGCAGACACATGGGTCAGTGGACACTCACAGTGCTGGTGTGGACGTCCACCACGAAGGAGCTGGGGTCGTGCTGCGTCTTGGGCAGCTCGCTCAGCAGGGCCACCACGCCCTGGCGTGTTTGCTTCTGCAGGTGGAACCACGAGGCTGTAGCAGGAGGGGCAGGAGGGACATGTTAGAGGGGCGCACAGGAGTCCACCTCACCCTGCACACCATTTGTACTATATCCACCATTTGCACTTGGCTTGCACTGCAGCAGATCAGCTTGTATTGTACATAACTTGCAAGCTGCCATTATGCTGTGTATATTATGTGGAATGCTGACATGAACTGTCTATTCTACTGAATACATTAGTCCTGTGAATTCGGACTGTGTCCATTTTACTGTATATACACACACACACTATATACAGCTTGCACTTACTGTAAATACTGTACATCTATTGGTGAAGGGCAACTGCAGAGTGGCACAACGTAAAACAACTTTTGGTCAATCATCTCTCTCTATAAAGGCACACATCTGTGGAATACCTTACCAACTGAAATGAAAATACAAACAGAATGCAAGGATTTTACCACAAATGTTAAATGATTGATTACACAGAATCAGAAGTGAATCATTGATCCACATGGATATATGTACATATCAAATATGCATATGTATGTACATATGTGCGTGAGATATGCATCAGTAAATATTGCTCATGTGACCACATGAACAGTTGTTTCGTAAGCCAGTGCGCTGGTGTTTCAAAATACTTTTACTGTCTTCCTTGCTAATTATTGGGCAAATTAGTATTCAATTCTCAGCTGACTCACATTCGGCTCGGCAGTGCCTCTGGCGGTCTGCGTCACTCATTGCAGTCAAGCGCGACATGTTTGCAGCTCGTCGGTCGTCTGTTCTCTGCGCAGAATCAGATCCGCAGCCTCGGCGGCCCGGGTTGCCAGGTTACCGCACAAGCGTCTTCCTTCATTATGACGTCATTCAGCTAAACAACTTCACACTCTGCTGTATTTCTAAACACAGGGTGACCTGATTTACAAAAGTACAAGCCAGCACATTCTGAAAAAATATGCATAAAACATATTACAGCACGTAGACATGGTATTTATTAAAAAATACATAAAATACAAGTATTACTTTCCAGATGTCTGCTGCTGTTTCATCTAGTTGTCTTCCTTTATTGAGCATTGTGTTTGCAACAATAACAAGGGTTTTTCACAATCAATGCAATTGGTTTGGTGGGCACAATATCCCAAACCATTAGCTTAGGTCCCAAAAGAAAGACTATTTCAACAAAAGTATAAGCATTTTTCACACCGGTTTTCACACACATTTCAGATTCATTAAACAGTTTTTTCTAACCCCAGCATACAATTCTCTACATAAAGCACAACCTTCATCAGTGACACCTAAGAACAGAAGAATATAAGAAAGTTTACAAACGAGAGGAGGCCATTCCACCCATCGTGCTCATTTGGAGTCCATTAATAACTAAGTGATCCAAGGACCTCATGTGTTCATGTAGAAAGCACTGCCATTCAATATACCAAACTCCAATCACTAAAACTTGACACTATTAACACACTGTCCTCCAGATACAAACACTATTAAACTTAAATGTCCAATCAGCAACCAGAACTTCAGCATGAATGAAAGGGCCACAGACTCCACAATAAAATAATGTCAAACAAGTATTCACAGCTGTTTACATGCTTTTTCACAGTAATAATACAGTAATTAACAGGTCGACTTCCTATTCATGAATGTGTTTCGGTGAGCTCACCTGTGTTTCAGCATCGCTCTCTGTGCAGCTGTCAGCCACCATGTGTCCTCCAGCAGCATGCCATCCTTGGCCCATATCACACCTTGCTGGTCCACTGCATGCTCTGTTCCCACAGGAGCGAAGGGAGCAGGGCTGTTCCTCTGCTTTTCAACATGTCCTGTGTTTGTTGCTCTTAAGGAGTTGGTTGCTGGGTGTCCTGCTCTCTGACACTGGTGTTATTTTCGGGGTAAAGCACTGTAAGAAGAAGCCAAGCTGGCCATCCAGTCACCATACCAGCCATGACAGCAGCAGGCAGCGATGCTTCAGTGTGTGAAACTGAAACACATATGTGCTGCACTATGACAGGAGACGCACTGTATGGGCTGCTGTTCCTACATAAGGACTCACACTAATGTATGGAGATGTCACTGATCAAGAGACTTGTATTCACAGAAACTCACTCATCAGCGGAGGAAACAGCTCATTTCAATGAAGACGCGCATTTCTAGGAGGGGCGCAAATCCTCCACCAGAAAGCGCATCTTTTGCCAGCATAGTGTCGGCGGAGTGATTTGTGTCCGGATGATTTATCACCATATGATGTTTTGGAGTCAAAATCTGAAGATTTCCGATGCGTATATTCCTGGCTGCGTCACTGCCTGTACAGTATATGATCGTCGATCTCACAGCAAAATAGCCAATAGTTTTCCAAAGGCGTAAGGATGGATACATACAGCAGTAAATACACATATACATCAGCACTAATACAGGTATTTTAGCACAAAGCGCGGGTGTTGTTTTCCAACATGTTACCATTTTACCTAACATTTATATATATATAATTGTACTTACTTACATTAAAACTAAAGTAGCTCATATTCCTTGTGTCTTATCTTCATCCAAAGTGAGAGATTTTAAAGCTGCACAAGGACTTTATGTATTGATACACATACAGGATCCTACTGCCGTATTAACTCGCTGTTTAGCCTGCAATGAACCCTAGACATGTCAGATCAAGTAAAAACTTGAAACAATATAAAGCATGAACAGTATAATACAGGAGAGCCGCTGGGCTGCAGATACACAGTATTACTGCAGGACTTACATTAACGTGTTGCTGAGAAAAATATTGAATCCGATATTGTAGCAGCAAAGACAGTGCAGCTCGGGCTGGTGTCCATAACAGCCATATATCCATATCCATATCCACACACACATATATATATATATATCGCTGATTTCCAGAAGCCATTTTGCCGTCACGCTTTACGCACAACTCACGTAATACGTCCGAGCCGGGTGAGCGAGTAAACGCGCAGTGCGCATGTGTGACGGGCCGATATGCACAGAGAGAGTGAGTGTGTTTCAGTGGACGAGCCTGTGAGCAGCACAGTATTGCAGTGTGTAGTGGGCCTGTTATCGGTTCAGTGTATGGGTTTGTAATTTCAGTACAGCATATCTGTTTCAGTAAAGTATAGTGTACTCTCACAATAGAGATAGTGTGTTTTATAGTGTATTAGAAATGTAAGTTCAGTGTTGAGTGTATCTTAGTTTCTATCACTGCTCAAAGCATGTTACTAATTGAGATAGTTGCACACTTTAAAGCTCCATTGTTGTACAAAAGTCATGATGATGATGATGTTGATCCTTTTCTCTCTTCACTTTTGTGAAATACATTCATGACCCATGTATTTGAATAACCAGCCTACAATGACCTTTATGCACTTCCAGCATGAGCATAAAGCAGATTTGATGATGGTAACAGAGATCAATCACATCCACACAAGCAAACCTCTCAACCATAAGAAATGTAATGAAGCAGAGGTGGCTGTCCTGGTTGTCCCTCTCTGACTGTGCCACTGGAATGGGCTGTAGCTATCAGCAGTGGGACCAAGCTTGTGGAACTGATGTCAAAACTGCTGTTGATGTGTACCTCCTAACCTGCAGCGTTGAATAAATGTCACTAATTGTGGTGGCGTGTTTGCAATATGGGTGTTTGACACTTAAATATTAATGTGATTTGGACCAAATGAATCCCCTTAAATGTCTTGATGCAGGTTAGTTTTGGCCAGATGTATTTATATGGAGTTAATGATGCCGCAAGATAACTAGCTGGGTAGATTTGCAGATGGTGTTTAATAAGTCTGGCTTGTGTACAGAGAATACAGACACTGTACTCTACTGTCACCAGTGTCCGAGAGAGACAGGGGTTTAAAAGCTCTGCTGTCTACTTCAATTAAGGTTCAATGAAGGAATTGAGATCTTGGTTGGAGCAAAAACCAGCAGGGTAGGGGGTTCTCCAGGACAGGTTTGGGAACCACTGCTCTAGGGGGCACTCAAGGTAGAGAGTTAATTTTTAATTCTTCAGCAAAAGAAAGGAAGCGCTGCCATGTGGTATACAAAATTGAGAAAATACAGAGTTTGAAAGAAAATTGAAGGACCACTTAAATTGTATCCAAATCTTTCTTGTACTTGCTTTAATTCAATATAAAGGCAAAGAAGAGCATTACAGAGAGGAAAGAGATGGCAATTCACAAGAGTCGCTCTTTATAGTAACCCGTAACACAGCATCACGGTGTGAATAAGGTGGCATCCAGAACAGATCATGTATATTGGCTGACCAATAGTACCATCTTCTGGCAGAACACCCTAGATCTCTGCAAAAAAACTGATTTTATTACATTTGTATCTTTAAATTGTGTAACTGATAAAAAGTTGGTTCCTTTATCATATAATAATTTCCTTATACAATTGTATACTTAATTTTAAACCCCTACTGTTAAAAATAATTAAAAGGCTCTGATTTAGGGAATTCTTACTTCAATTAAGTAATTGAGAGCTCACCAAGAGACACCTCTCAGCCTGTTATTGTGTGTGTGTGTGTGTGTGTGTGTGTGTGTGTGTTCTTAACTGCATAGATACATGGGATTGTTCTGAATAAGCAAAAGGGGGAGGGGTACAATCCCCTTCACCTGCCCACTTTAGTTTCCCGACACATAAGGGCAATCTCTTCGTAAATGGCGATTACAGACGCATTCCCAACAAACTTTACTTTGAGCTCTGCCCTGAGATGTAAAACTCAGGTTAGAACCAAAGCTTTGTCAATGGTGGTCTCCTAAACTGCAAGGCCCGAATATCCTCATTACTGTCTGAAAAGCTTTTCAACTGCCGAACCTCCTCTCGGAGGGCGTCTACTGCATGGATGACTCCTGATGGTCCAGGCTCTGCTGCTCTAGGCACGATAGTATCAGACAAATCAACAGCTCTAACT